>NC_090781.1:6014481-6074481 GCF_040054535.1 Antennarius striatus | reverse complement strand
AATAATAGCACTAACACCTGTCTAGATAGCTCAACATTTATGAAAATCATTGTGTGGGCTGCTTTTTTCCTGCATATGCATTTTTTGAGTATTTCTAATTATTAGTATGTAGTAAAAATGTTTTAAGCCAAAAATACAAACAAAAATTCTTTATTGCCCAAACAAGAATCAATTTGTTTTTTTTTTGTCCTGGACTGGTTTATTATGAGGTCCTCAGAGGTTGATGCAGATTTTAGCACCTTATCTACTGAATATGTGTGCTTTCCACTGATTTTTTTTAAATTTAATTTTGGTGCATGAATTTCAATCATTTCTTTTGATTCCCATTCATTTCTTTCTGACAAGAAAGTCAGCCAACAAACTTGCGTAATTTGTTTGACATGATTTAAACTGTTTTAAATCATTCAGTGAAACATAAGATCTCCAAAGGTATCTATTCTTACTTAGTAAAATTATTTTTGCATGGTGATGTAGATTGAATGTCCTAGTAATTTTTATTAATTAAATTTAAAATTAAAGCAGACCTATTTATTAATTTGGATACATTCCACAAGGTAATAACATATCAAATATTTGGCACTTAACTCTCATAACGTATTGAACTAATCCTTGAGATAAATCAATTTGATGCTTTAAAGGGAAGATAAGTATATCCAGAAATTAACAATAATGAAACATTAAAATTCATGAACAGCAATTTATTTACATCACAAAATATTAAAGGTCACTGTTGAAGGATTTGAAAACATCTTTTACTTTAAAAAAATTATTCAACAAACTGAAAATGTATTTGCCTGTATATTTTTTTCATTAATCATTTTTTGTTGTCTGGAATTGAGGATTATTTTATGAAACACAATTCCTTAGTTTTTCTCTCACTTTCTCATGATGTTAAAGAAAAACAGAGTAGGGAACATAAAGTTCAAAACTCAATGTCAACCACTAAATTGGATCCTAAAAATTCATTTCATTTTAATAATTTTTTTGGAATTACTATTTGCATAATTTCTAGCAGTTTTGCAGCATCTGAATTCTCAGGAAAAATCTTTGCTGTACTTTTGTGGTTCCCTTCTACTTTTTCTCATCTTTTTCAATTCTTATTCACAATACTTTTTTTACTTTGCCAAAAAAAAGAAAGAAAAACAGTGCCTTTGGATAATTTTGTGCATTCTGTGTATTCGAAAAATGAATTCACACCTCATGAGCAAAAAGTCAATGCACTTGTTTGCTCAACAAGTAGTCAAGGGGTATCCAGTACCTTCTTATGTAACTTAATATAATGAAATGAGTACACCTGTTCAATAAGCTCACCTCGTGTCCCTTTGTCCTGGCTAAAGCACACAAACCTAATTGGGCCAAGGCAGCAGGTGTTTAGACCCGTTTTCTCATCTGCCCTCATCATCCTCTCTATGGCTAACAAATCCTTACGACTACAGTAAGAAGGTTCTCTGTGCCTGACACACAAGGACTGCATTTCTTATCTGATTCATTCAATTATGGAATCTGCGTCCATTCATTTCTCCTGCATTTCATTATTTTTCTCTTTGTCTATCAGTCTCCTTCTGTTTTTTTGCTGCTTGCTTTATGAATAAGTAAATGCAGTATTTGGTTTCCCCGTCGTTAATTATTGAAGCGACAGTGATACAAGACTTGCCTCCCAGTGCGCCCAGTGCAGACCCATGTTTTAGCTCGTTGCTAGGCAACCGGCCTGCATATAGTCAGGCATCAGTAACATCCTAATGATTCTGCTGCACATGCGATGAAGGAGTGTAATTTACACACAAGTCAGTTGGATCATCATTTGAATTCTTTCACGAGGTTTAAGAGAATGAATTTGTAATGTTATTTTTTTCTCTTGTGCATTTCTAAACTTGGAAGAGGAATATGTCTTAACTGACATTGCTATCAGGATGGTAGGCACTTAGATGGTTATATGGTTTTGTACAAGGGCGTGGGGCTAAACAACAGTTTGTGCCTAGTTAATAGGGATAGGAAGGCTGGGGTCAATGTAGAGAAAGTGCGAACTTGAGGTGACCTTGACTGATGTGAATCTCTGCTGATTTGACATGATGTAATTGCACAAAACAGCTGTCAAGCAGGTTTTAAATACTCCATGGACACAGTGGACATTTGGGATTTTCCCTGATATTGACAAGAGGCAGAGGGGTCAATAAGAGAGTAAATAAAAGATTGAAAGAATTGGCTCTGCCACAAAAGCTGAGCATATTTGGTCAATCGTGGCTATTGATCTGGAGGTAGGTGTCATCAGTGAGAGGCAGGGGCTGTTTAAATGAAGAATTGGAATAAAGAGCTGACTGGAATCATTTGTCCTTTACCTTGGCCTCTTTTACAAATGAGGTTTCAGTCCACATTACTGGCCGATGTGTCAGGTGACAAAAGTGATAAGTGATAGGCTCCCTAGAGGAAATCTTACTACAACAATAAATTTAACTGAGACACACAGCAGCATTAGCAACGCTATGACCACTGGTAGACTGAAGGCCTCAAATCAATAAGCCTCATCTGTGCTTGGCATGATAACACATGCAATGTGATTACATTTCAAGAGAATAGCCTTTAGTCCACCGGTCATGACTATTTTACGAGTTTCAGAACAAGAAAGTGGAGGTCCAAGGTTGAGCTAATTATGAAACTATTTGAAAGCAATGGCTGAATCTGACAAAGACTTGGGAGATTCAAACTCAGACCTAAGGTGAAAGACTCCTCATGACTTGGACAAGGACATGAACTGGGTTCCAGTGACAGTGGTGGCTGGAAAAAAGCATTATTAATGGCCAGAGAAACTGGCCTTCAGGCTAGGCGTTAATTATATCACCAGAGAGCTAGGATAGTGAGACAGGAGGGTGAGGCCACTCCCTGTATTGTGTGTGTGTGTGTGTGTGTTCCTTTTGCATTGTTAAGTCATTTCCGATCTTTGTTTCAGATGAAAACATGATTAAGTAAGATTTTAGCAGTACAGTACTTCTTTCTATCATCATTTCTTCAATTCTGCAATCTAGTTACAAATGTAATGAGGTTAGAGGGTAAGCTTGGTTCAGACAAAACTGGTCAGTGTTCAGTCAGTCAAGTCACCATGCCCTTGAACTACCTTGTCTCTCCTCCTTACCAAAGCAATTAATTAATTTAATTTTATTTCACTTAATTTATTTAATGAAAATGTATGGTCTGATACAGCATTTCACATTTCTCACTAATGTAAATGTGACAGACTTAACCGGAGAGATAATTTGGTTAGCTACAGGCTGCTGTTTTCATCATTAAGCCTGTCTTAATCACCACCATCCTTTCTGTGGTCTGGCACAGATTCACAGCCTTTTGCTCTGCATGCTATGTGCAGAGGGTGTGTTTTTGATGCCTGGCGCCTGCATGTGACAGGTCCATTGGCCGTGAGCAACCCTCCACTCCTTGCCATCTCATGGCATCTGTGGTGTTCTTTGAAAGGCCAAGGGCCGCTCAATGTGTATCCTCTTCAACCGGCTCCCTGTCGACCCTTCTTACAATCATACTATGACTTTGTATCTATTGTTGTAGAAAGAAATACTTAATGTAACAAAATACCAGGCAGGTTTAATTACTGCCCCTATTTTATGGGTAACAGGAGCAGATGATTGTGGCTTGTTGGTGCAAGTAGAAAAAAAGACTGCCTTGTGACTTTTCACAATATATTAACAGTCGATTTAAAATCTTTCTTTGTTTGACCACTTTAGACAAGCAGCGGTACGATAAGGTCACTTTGATAAATGTAATGGGAATTTGCACAACGACATTACAACATAATATAGTAATCAGTGGGTATCCTGGAGCAGGTTTTCCTGAAGTCAAAATATTTCACTGAAAGGGGTTGGGAGATGATTTCCACAAAATTAATATAAAATTTTAAAAAATGATTACACATTGTCAGGGTTTGAACACGACTGGCAGGGGGAACCCAAAAGCACAACAGAGTAGCAGGCAAGTCAAGTCTTAAGAAGGGTTTATTGTATTGGCAGGGTTCAGGTTCTGAGTAATCAGAACCTGAACCCTGCCTGACGTATCAGAGGCAGAGGTATCTGATAAACAACAGGCGAAACGTAGAATCAGGCAGGGTCAGGCACAGAGCAATCAACAAACCAGGCAGACAGATCAGACGAGGAGTAGACAGCAGGCAGGGTCCAGGAAAACAGGCAGAGTCAATCACAAAAACTGAAAAACAGGCAGGACACTAAGGCTGGAAGGTCAGGGCGAACACTCAACAATCTGGTAGAGGACTACCAAATTCATAGAGGAGTGCTGAACCGGGTATATGAAGGGTGGAAGCTGATTGGGGAGTGGCTGTAGGTGTGTGGAGAGAAGGCAGGTGCAGGTAATGAACTTATTGCAATTGAGGCAGAATTTGAAATGAAATGATATGTTAGCAAAAAACGACAAATGGAAACTTAATTGTTCAGGGACATGACCAAACCCCCCCACCTGTAAAGACGTCCCTCGAGGCTGGTCAGGGTGGTTCCGATGAAAATCCCTGATAAGAGATGGGTCCAGGACACTCTGGGACCCAAAAACGTTCCTCTGGACCGTACTCCTCCCAGTCGACCAGGTACTGGATACCCCTGCCACACCGTTGAGATCTGAGGAGACAATGGACCATGTTGGCAGGGGCACCATCGATGAGACGGGGGGGATGGGGGGATGGCGGAGTCTGGAAGAGGGCTGTAAGGGCTCTTCTTTACTAGCTTAATCTTGGAAACGTGAAAGGTGGGATGGATCTTCATGGAGCGAGGCAAACTGAGACGCATGACTACAGGGTTGACCACTTTGGAGTTGGGAAATGGGCCCACAAACCGAGGAGCCAACTTTTTTTATTCTGCCTGGAGGGGAAGGTCCCGTGTGGAAAGCCAAACTGGTTGACCCGGGAGATATTGTGGAGCTGGTGTGTGCATATGGTTGGCCAAGCGCACCCCTCGTTGTCTGTAGTGATCAGATTAACAGAGTAGGGTGTTCCGGGTCTACATCCAGGTGTGCCAACACCGTTGAATAAGCTCCTGGACTGAGGGGACACTGATTTCTTGTTCCTGCTTGGGAAAGATAGGAGGTTGAAAACCCTGGGCACACTGAAAGGGCGAGAGGCCGGTGACAGACCTCTGCAGGGTGTTGTGGGCGTACTCCACCCAAAGGAGTTGTTTAGACCAAGAAGATGGGTTCCGGGTTGCTAGGCAATGCAGTGCTGTCTCCATCTCTTGGTTCATTCTCTCGGCTTTACCATTGGACTTTGGGTGGAAACCGGAAGAGAGACTAACCTTAGCCTTGAGCAGACTGCAGAACTCATATCAGAAACAAGAGGTGAATTGCAGCCCCTGGTTAGAAACCACATCACTGGGGAGACCATGCAATTGAAAACATTGAAAAGAAGGATCTCTGCGTCTCTTTAGCACAAGGCAACTTAGGGAGCGGTACAAGGTGAGCCGTCTTAGAAAATCTATCAATAACAGTGACAAAGTCCAGAGAAATATGCGACCGGGGCAGTGGGGTAGAGGCAATGGTTGGAGTAGACCGGAGCGTGGACGATTATAGTTCTTGTGCTGAGCACACGTGACACAGGCTGCGATGAACTCCTTGGCATCCTTTTCCATAAATGCCCACCGCTGTTGCAACAAGGCCAAGGTGCATCTCACCCCCACGTGGCAAACCAGTCGGGAACAATGACCCCACTTCAGAACCTGGGAACGGAGTCTAGCAGGGGCAAACAAAGATTACCAGGACAAGCACTTTGAGTAGGGTGTTCCCTCTGAGAATGCTTTAGCTGCTCGTCCACTTCCCAGGCTACAGCGCCTACAACACACGTATGAGGGAGGATGTTTTTAGAAGAAGCAAGATCAGGGAGCATCAGGCTTAGTGTTCTTAAATCCAGGTCGTTAAGACAGACAGAAGTTAAACCTATAGAAAAAAAGCACCCACCTGGCTGTCGAGAGTTCAACCTTTTAGCATACCGAATATATTCCAAAGTTGTTCCGCCCCCTCCAACTAGCGTCTCCACTCCTCGAGTGCCAACTTAACTACCAATAGTTCCCAGTTACCAAAGTCATAGTTTCTTTCAGCAAGTGACAACTTACGGGAGAAGAAGACACAGGGATGGACCTTCTGATAGTCAGCTGACTGCTGTGAGAGAACTGCTCCCACTCCTGATTCTGAAGTGTCCACTTCTACAATGAATTGTCGGGCCAGTTCTGGAAAGGTAAGAATAGGTGCAGAGCGAAAAAGGGACTCACCAAAAGCCTCCTCCGCATCTTGGGAGCACTTGAAGGCGACCTTCTGCGAAGTGAGAGCCGTAAGCGGGGCAAGCACTGAGCTATAATTACAGATAAACCTCTGGTAAAAATTCGCTAAACCCAAGAATTGCTGTAATCCCTTCTGCGAGAGGGCATAGACCAGGCTGTAACCGCTGAAGTTTTAGCTGGATCTATCAAAATTCTCCCGACGCCGATGATTAACTCCAGGAAGGAGACCTCTGAAACGTGAAACTCACACTTTTCTGCTTTTACAAAGAGCTAGTTCTCCAAAACTCTGCAGAACCTGACACCTATGTACCAGGTGTTCCTGTTTGGACTTGGAGAAGATAAGAATATCATCCAAATACACAAAAACGCATTCAGCATATCCTGAAGCACATCATTTACCAAACTTTGAAAGACTGCAGGGGCATAAGTTAGCCCGAAGGGCATAACCAGGTACTCGTAATGTCCACTTGGAGTGTTGAATCCCGTCATCCACTCATCCCCCTCCCTGACATGAACCAGGTGGTAAGCATTTCTTAGATCCAATTTAGTGAAAATGGAAGCGTTTTGTAAAACCTCAAAGGCCGATGAGAGTGAAAGTGGGTAACTGTCCTTGATGGTGATCTTGTTGAGACTCCTGTAGTCAATGCAAGGTCGTAAAGTCTTATCCTTCTTCTCCACGAAGAAAAACCCTGCACCAGCAGGAGAGGAAGAGGGATGAATAGGATCTGCAGCCAGTGAGTCCTGAATGTAACTTTCCATGGCCTTCACCTCTGGAGCAGATAATGAAGTCTACCTCTAGGAGGAGACGTACCCAGATGAAGGTCTATTGCACAGTCATATGATCTGTGTGGGGGTAGTGACATGGCCCGTGCCTTGCTAAACATGTCCTTTAAACTGACTTACTCCTCTGGAACCCCAGTTAAATCTAGCAACTCAGCTGGCCTACAAGGACTGAGGGTTGACAGGGCTGTTTAACTGATGAGCCCTGCCTTTCTCCAGACAACAAGACACAAAATGGCCGGGCTGGCCACAGTAAAGGTAGTGATCCTCATGCAGGTGACACTTTATCTCCGCTTGGAACAGACGAGCCCGACCAAGATGGATTGGCTCCACCGGACCTCTAGGGACGCCCTCCTCTGATTATGGTGGAGGTGGTGGAGAAGCCGATGAGGAGTGGAACATCCAGGCAGCATCAGCAAGGCGAGCCCTCTCCCTTCTTCGCTCTCGGAGACGGACATCAATACGGGTGGCCAGAGCCACAAGGGAGTTGAAATCAGCTGGAGGATCCCGTGAGCAGGAAGACAAGGTATGCCACACGGGCTCGCTTTGTAGGAAAGGCGAGGGTTGCTGCTCGAAGATAACAGCATTGAACCAGGAAGCATTGAACCAGGAAGGGATGAGAGGTACTTGGGGCCCCGGAACAGTGTTCCGGTGGCCGAATCTGTGCTTCGGACCCTTTTGCCGACCGAGCAGGAGGTTCGAGAACAGCAGTGGGTTCTGGATGGCTCGGTAGTGCCGCCAAAAACACAGCAGGCTGTTCCCGGAGGATGTTCATGCTGCGCTACTGGCTGGTGGTCGTGGACTGAATGACCTCGGCTAAGAATTGGAGGGGATGGTCATAGCGCTGGGTCCAGCTGGCTTCTATTGCTGAGTTCTGCTGAGTTGGGTCACTGTCTGCTGGGTTCATTTTGGCCAGATTGTTCTGTCAGGGCTCGAACACGACTGGCAGGGGAAATCCAAAAGCACAACAGAGTACCAGGCGGGTCAAGTCTCTAAAAGTAATCAGTCCGACAGGCAGAGGTATCCCACAAACGACAGGTGAAACGGCAGAGTCCACAATCAGGCAGGGTCAGGCACGGAGCAATCAACGTGAAAAGTGGGATGGGTCCTCATGGAGCAGGGCAAATGGAGACGCACGGCCACAGGGTTGACCTCTTTGGAGATGTAAAACGGACAAACTTGCAGGTGTGTGGAGAGAAGGCAGGTGGAGGGAATAAACTGATTGCAATTGAGGCAGGATCTGAAACAAAATAATATGTTAGAAAAAAGCGACAATGGAAACTTAATTGTTCAAGGATATGACAACGAATAGTCATGTTTAGACATGAATGTTAACTAAAATTAAACAGTTGTTAGGTTTAAGATAAAACAATTCATAGGTTTCTCTGTCTTTACAAGCGCCTCGAAACGTCTGATGATGTGATTAAGCACTATATAAATAAAGGTTGATTGACTCATTAATATAAAAATACAGTAGCAACCTTCGCGGGATCTTACTACTGGCTATGTCCGCAAAGTTTATACGCTTTAAACACCTCTGGGTATAGTAGAGGGAGGTCACTGAGTTCTCACGGTTCTCGCACTGACTACTCACAATGACTATGAATATGAACCCTTTTCCTAAAGCTCTGTAATGCAAAGCAATCACTGTTTTGGGCTTGGATATATGATTTAATGTCAAAACCAATTAAATCTATAATGCAGTGCGCCCTCACTACCCGTGGTCAATGCGTTCACGGAACCACATGCAAATAACGAATTCCTCGATATAGCGATGAACTATTTATCTTATTTACGGTAATTTAAATGTTAATGAACCCTCCCTATACTGATATTAAGCCACCTTATATTTGTATTACCTTTTCCCACACTCTTACCAACCGTTTAAAGCATTGAGGTGAAGTGGTGAGTGTTGATGCACGAATGTGTGAGGGCACCCTGTATTTAGGTCTGAGGTTGTTGCTTTGACAAAATTTGAAATGTAGTCTTGGGACCTTCAAATCTATGCTAAAGATTTCTCAGTATTCTTGACCTTTCTCTGTCTAATCTGATAATTGTTACCTGAAATTTATCTCAAAACAAGCTCAAAAACATAGCTTACACTTCCAGGATGTTGTTGTAGGTATAAGTTAAGATTAAAGTGTATGGAGCTCATTCTCTTTCCCTGAGTCCTCAAGCTTCACTCATTGAACTTTCTCCACACACCAGTGTTCAGGGAGCCCTACACAGTCCGTGTGGCCGACCAGCGCTCCATGCGGGGTAATGTTGCTGTATTCAAGTGCCTCATCCCCTCAGCTGTCCAGGAGTACGTCAGTGTGGTGTCCTGGGAGAAAGACACCGTCTCCATCGTTCCAGGTAGGAAACACATCATATCATAAATAAAACTCCTTCTAAATACAAAACCCACCCCACTCAAATCTGCATCTCTTGTTGAAATGAACTCCCGCTGCAAACCCCATTCATTTGACCGTGTGAGATATATTTGGTGAATGTATGCTCACAGTGTTTGATCAGGCGGTGGATAATAATGGAAAGCAAATGCCATCTAATATTGTCATCATATGCCAATAGAACATTTTCTTTCAGAGAAATGGGATATTTGTTTATGTATTTGGTTTATTAATGATTATTTATTTTGTTACTTAATTACTTAGTTGGTGAGTGAATGAGTAAATGAGTGAATGACTAAATCCCAAACCAGAAAATGCTGAGTTCACTCTGTGTCTGAGAAATTCAGACTTTTGCTTTCAGATTTGGTTGTTCTTAAGATTTTCTTGTTGGCCATGTTTGCAATTGTTGACACCCCTCACTCGATAGTAATCGGTTCAATTGTGTCACTGACACCTTCCATTTTGTCAGTGGGAGAAGGAGTAAAACAAAATGACCCAATCATTCAAAAGAAGTCTGGAGAAATGGCTTTTTTCTGGCTCCTCACTCACTGGCTGACACTGCTGTGGTTAATAGCTGTTACAAAGATAAATCAGGTATTAGTAGGCATGTGCTGTGTGTGTGTGTGTGTGTGTGTGTGTGTGTGTGTGTGTGTGTGTGTGTGTGTGTGTGTGTGTGTGTGTGTGTGCCTGTGCGTGTGTGTGTGTGTGTTAAGGGCCGAGGGGTGTGTGAGGACTCCAGGGACCTAATTTGATGAGTGATAGATCTGTTTAGCTCCTCATCACTGTCACCCAAAAGAGAGCAGCAGCACCTTTAGGGCTCTGATGCATCTCGAGCGTTTCTGTCTGCTTCACGTGGTCCTCTATTAAAATCAGCCAATGTTAAACTGGGGAATAATAATATCACCTTCAAACTGGGCTCTCTACATGCTGCTGTATGTCTTATATATTTGCTGACTGTTTGTGGAGGTTTGTGCACTGCAGAGTTAACATTTTTCCTGTTAAGCAATGCCAAACTGTAGTGTCAGATGAAGCTTTTTAGGCCAGATGATAGGTCTGGATACCTCCGTTCCTTATCTTGCTGTCTGACAGCGAGCACCACTTTCATCTTCCTCAGTAGTGTGTGTGTAGATATGTGCCTGCTCTTTGTGTGGCTCTGTCCTTCATACAGGAGCGCTCATTGATCCAGCGCAGCTGTGTGTGTGTGTGTGTGTGTGTGTGTGTGTGTGTGTGTGTGTGTGTGTGTGTGTGTGTGTGTGTGTGTGTGTGTGTGTGTGTGGCCTAAGGGGGGTTTCCAGTCTGGATCGATAAAGCTTGCTGTTGGATTCCCCACTCTCTTGTCACGGATCTCTGTGAGAGTTCTGCCGAAGGTGTGGTTGATGGTTAAAGATACACATATAAACACGTCAAAAATGTGTGTGTTTGAACTGTTATATTTACATAGATTAATGAATAAACAGCAATTGTTCTCATTTAGCATATAAATAAATATAAAAACCTGCCATTTAATGACAAATAAATTGATTTCAGTCCATGAAAAAGACAAAAAACTAGAACAAATCTTGCTGAATGTATATTTCAGAGGTTTTCACAAAAGATTTTATTTGTTCAGTTATTTCTTTGTATTTTAGGTGTTCATGTAACAGGAGAGATGACCAGTGGTTGAAATAAACATTGTTTATTTCATCATATGATGTGTGATAACCATGTCGTCAGGAAGTGTTTGACTCCCCAGGAAGATTCACAAGGAAGGGCATTTGTACTGAGCAGTGGAGTGATATATGGTGGTGGCGGCCAATGATCTTGACATCAATGAATGATAACGCTGGTGAATGAACAAGAGGGAAGGAGAATACCAACATAACAACAATAAGGGCTGTTGGATAGATGTGACCAGCTGATTAGGAAAGCTGATCAGTCAACCAAGGACCGCAGATCATTATCGGACGAAATTATGATTAAAAATCCAACATGTGAATAACAGAATGGAATGAGGAATAAATAAAACCTTAAATGTGCACAAGTTGAGTCCTTTTCTTTTCCTTGTTTTGGAAATAGGTGACAATGTCTCCTTAAACCTTGGTAAGGGTTCTAATTTACACGATATGAGTAAATGGTCACTCAGACATGTTTGGTAGATAATTCTGTCATGAAAATAAACTCTCTATTGTACAATCTCTATTTTTATTTTTTGAGACGTTTTTTTGTTTTTCCTCTTCCTCTCTTTCGTTCTTGCTCTGGGGCTGATGAATAGGTCTTAGTAGTAACAAAGCACTTCTCTTCTTCTTTCCCTCCTCCTCCACTCTCTCTCCCTGTTACGAACTGGGGAGCTGGGTCAACATTGTACATTCAAACACACATAATAAACATGTGTGCCTGTCCCACCCTGTCCGCCCATCTATCCATCCATCCATCCATCCATCAGCCACTGGCGGCATATGCAGCTTTACTCTTCTGTTGGCACTTGAGACACTCTAGTGGTCTACCATTTATTCAGGGCAACTCAATGCTAAGGTACAGGTTGATCAGACGACACATGTCACACAGACGTCCGTGTTGGTCAATGAAGCTGAGTTTGAATGAGCTTAATGAAGAGGGAGGAGGGTGTTTGCTGAAAGCTGGCCTTGCTGTGATGCGACCCTCCTCGGTGTCGTGTCACTATTTGACAGCCAAATCTGTTTGCGTTGAGGCCCGTTCATATGAGCAATATTGGTGGGGGTGGAGAAAGTCAAACTGAGGAGGGATCTGTGTGTTGACTGTCTATCCTGGTTTTCACTCCTCTGTCATACCTCTCCTCCTCCTGCTATCTCTCCATCTAGCCATGTTTCTCCCTCTAATTGATGGTTTGCAGATTCTGCTGTTGGTTAGAAAATTAGCATTTGTTTGCTTGTCAGTTAAGGAACTGAAAGAGGATGCTCTGTTGGCAGATATACAGTATATGGAGGTACTTCATCTGTGTATATGTGTGTGTACATGTGTGTCACTTTGTTTGTATCCATCTCCTCCTCAGGTTGGAGCTTAAAACAGTGTGAGTTTTATCTGGTCACCATGGTAACGGGTGCGAACCGAAGGGTGGAATGACGAAGGTGTGAGGATGCATCACTGGCTGATTTTTATTAGTGCATCACCACGACTCATCACACACATACACATACACACACACACACACACACACACACACACACACACACACACACACACACACACACACTGACAATATAGCTGCAAATTTACATACAGTACACTTCAGAGACAGTGTAGCTGTGCATGTTGTCAGGAAAACAAAATCTTTTATTACCAAATGTGAAGACAAACCCCGTCAACTTCTTTTATTTCTTTTCTTCTTTCTTTCCCCAAACATCTGTAATTAGACTGACTTAAAAAAAACATTGGCTGGACTAAACTATGCATAAATAAACATTATAGTTGGCGGCACGGTGGCGCAGTGGTTAGCCTCACAACACGGTGGACCCGGGTTCGAGTCCCGCTCTGTGCGGAGTTCGCATGCTCTCCCGGTGTCTGCGTGGGTTCTCTCCGGGTTCTCCAGTTTCCTCCTACCTCCAAAAACATGCACTTCAGGTTGATTGGCTGTTCCAAATTGCCCGTAGGAATGAGTGTGTGTGTGTGTGTGCATGGTTGTGTGTCTTAGTATGTGGCTCCACGGTGCACTGGCGTCGTGCCTGGAGTGTCCCCCGCCTCACGCCCTATGCCGCAGAGATAGGCTCCGGCTCCCCGTGACCCGCTACGGCAGATATAGTGGTGGTAATCTGAAGATGACTGACTGACTAAACATTATAGTTTATACTCAGTACACTTGAAATCTAATGTCTAAAAATATTCACAACCCTGTTCAGAAATGTGTGTTATGTGCGGTGAGTTCAGTCTCTTAGGAGTTAACACGCTTCTAAATCTGACATTGATAAATTCCTTAAAACTGATCTCTTATCTCTCAACACAGACGCCCACCAACGCTCACACACACGCCCACCAACGCTCACACACACGCACGCACGCACGCACGCACGCACGCACACACACACACACACACACACACTTCAATTTGAGCATTGTGGCAGAGTTAATTTGTTTTTGTATATAATTTTCTAAAAATGGTCTGTTCGTTGCAGATGTGTTTTGGAAACAGCCGAGACTGAACTCACAATATATCAAATAGTTCTAACCCTAACCGCCGTGTAGCCGACAGCACCAGCTGATAGACTGGCTCCCACATCAGTTTCCTGGTTGGGGATGACACTCCTGAAATCTGTTTCTGAGACTGTACTACCTTGTTTAATTCTTAGCCATGGTGTTAACTGTTTATTTTGTCAATTATATATCCTGTAGCAAATAAAAATACACCATGTGTACATGTGAGTCATTTGTTTTTATAGTAGTGTGTTTCTTTAACTGTTTGAGAAAATGATATACACCAATAAATCTGTCTGGAGAATCTTTTTTAACTGAAATGGTTTAGCTGATGGACTTCATCAGGGCTCGAAATTAACTTTTTTTTCTTGGTAGCACTGGTGCTCCCAAATTTAGAGTTAGTAGCACCAGCAAAGACTTCAGGAGCACCTACCCAAAAGCAAGGCAGTGACAGAGCAATAGAGACTGCTCCGTCCATCTCCATTCCACGCGCCTCTCTCCCTCGCCCAGGAGAGCGGCCGCAGCTGCGCTCTCATTGTTTCCTGGCAGGACCGCGGTTCCGCTCAGACTGTTTTGCGCACATTCTCCAAACAAACTGCAGCGGTAGTGCGTTCGAGGCTGCGCACTCGGCGCCTACGCGTTTTCCCCACATCCACACAAAACTGTATGAGGGACGCTCACCTGAGGATGCTGCATTGGTCCGCCTCCGGGTCAGGGGCCCAACCAAGGCACTACCGGGGTGTGGCTTAAATAGTGCGTTGTCAGGCAAGCCCGGTACCTTTACTGAACCATTTTGATTGTTTTGTATTTTAAAACATCACTAAAAGATGTTTTATGTTGCCCCAAACTCCACCATACCTTTAGTGAACATTTGTTTGCATTTTTCTCAGTCATTTTGCCCTCAACTCGGACTTCAGGGGATAATTCTGCGCAAAAGATCTGTGCTTTGTTTCATAGTGGCACTTCATGTTACCACTTCTAATTCATGCTATGTGTTCAGATCATATGACGTAAAATGGTTTTCAACTGCCTGACAGAGGAATAAACATAAATTTCGTCCACTCATTGTTAACCAGCGGTTTTCCTTGTTAACCTCCCTTCGTTTGGAGCTATGCTGTCTCCCTTCTTCTGTGCTCCGATGTAGCGGTAAATTCACAGCGACAGCGAGCTGTCTCACTTCCTGGTTCACTGACAGCCCAAGGTAGACTAACAATCTGATTGGTTGAACTGAGTTGAGCTATTACCAGATTAACTTGAGGAGCAAGCCCTGTAGCCCTGAACTGCAAGTAAAAATGCACCAAGAAAATCTACTCTCGTGAATTTATCATGGAGCGGTCACGGGTCCGGACAGAACCATCACGCGGTCCGGATTCGGACAGCGGTCCGCCATTTGGTGACCCCTGCTCTATGGAGAGAGAGGAAGAGCGAGAGAGAAGAGGAAAAAAAGGTGCACCAGATTTGTTTCCCTTGTCGAACCTGTGCTCCCTAATATACAGTATATACACAGATAAAAATTTGGGCGCATATGCAACCAAAATGGTCTCAATTTCGAGCCCTGTTCATGCAGTGAGCTATATTCTGAAGGTTAATGTTACAATAACTGTAATCGGATTGATGCTGTTGTGCACACAGAAAGAAGGTTTAGGGTTCTAATCCAGATTCAGGGCCTTTCTGCGTGGAGTTAGCATGTTTTCCAAGGATTTCCATTGGGCGCTACATCTTCCTCTAATTATCCAAAAACATGCATTATAGGTAAATTTATGACTCAGCTGGGATAAATGGATAGATAGAAATGACCATAACATCCATCCATTCATTTTCTTGAAGACAAGACAGCCACAATTGTCTCATCTTCATGTACCGGTATTTATACTCCTTGTAGGTCACGGGTGGAGCCTATCCCAGTGAGTTGTGAAATACACTCCGGATGTCACATAAAAGACAACCACTCATGCACACACACCTACAGACAGTTTGGACTGAGCAGCTCACCTAAGCTTCATGTATTTGGAGGTGGGATAGCCAGAGAACATGGGGAGAACCCACACAGACATGGAGAGAACATACAAACTCACAGAAAAGGACTCAAATCCAGAACATTCTTGCTGTAAGGCGACAGCGTTACCGACTGGACCACCATCATAACATAAAAGTTTCAAATTAAAAAGTTCCTGTCATTAATGGAGTGTTTGATAAATTGATTTAGCAAAAGAGAGAGAGAGAACATTGAGAGTGATAATCAAGTGATAAAGTGTGTGTTTGCATTTAATTTTGGGGATGTTTAATTCCTCTGTATTTCACACATACCACCTCTCTTAAGCAAAGTCATAGCTGCTGCAGCTTCTGTCCTAGTCTCCATTTTGTGACCACTCTGCAGTGATATGCATGCACTTCAACCTCTTCACTTTATCTCATCCTTTTCTAGAGGAACTTATTAGGAAGATGCTGAAGGGATGAAACATCGCCTAGTCATTCCACTCCGTAAAAGCTGAAAGTGAACAACAGATAGGTGCAAAAAATGGCAGAGTGGGCAGAAAAAGAAAGACAAAGTGGCACAAAAACATGACATACTAAATTATGCAGATGGGAGAGCGGGCATAGGATTGATGGATGATGGAGGGAGGCTGGTATGAGAATGTGTGAGAGAATGTGACGATGGACAAAGAGAGAAGTGTGTGAGTGCTGTTTTCTTGCTGTCCCCAGCACCCAAGAGAGGAAGAGAGGTCCTGCCATTAAAGATTCATCTGACAAGTGCTTTAATACCCCCAAACCCCACTCCCCAAACCCCAGCCCTTCCTTCCATCTCTCTGTCTCCTGTCGACGGTCTTCATTCATCCCTGTTATGTCCATTAACCATTACACATGTTTTGCGCATCTATGCATGTTTGTCTTCAGGATGGTAGCAGTTTGTGGGTGAAATAGGCATGTTTACTTATTGATGTGTGTTTATGGGCTGTGTGTGTGTGTGTGTGTGTGTGTGTGTGTGTGGGTGTGTGTGTGTGTGCGTGTGTGCGTGCGTGCGTGCGTGTGTGTGTGTGTGTGCAAGTGCGCTTGTGTGTACGTGTATGGACCTGGCAGTGGTTCGTGCTAGGCTGGGTTATTTATTCAGCGCCCATGTTTGGATGTTTTACAGAGAGAACAGGTGCAGAGTGACTCTGTGCACACTCTGTTTGAGCTGACTGTGTGTGTGTGTGTGTGTGTGTGTGTGTGTGTGTGTGTGTGTGTGTGTGTGTGTGTGTGTGTGTGTGTGTGTGTGTGTGTGTGTGTGTGTGTGTGTGTGTGTGTGTGTGTGTGTGTGTGTTTGGGAGACAGAGAGATAGACAGTGGGGCATTCACAGCCACCCTGCACATTGATAGGGCTGATTTGTGTTTTGGAAGGGTTGACATGAAGTGTAGAAAGGAAATTATCGTTTGCAGGATGGATGGATGGACAGACGGACGGACGGACGGATGGATAGATAGATACATAGATAGATAGATAGATAGATAGATAGATAGACAGACAGACAGACAGACAGACAGACAGACAGACAGACAGACAGACAGACAGACAGACAGACAGACAGACAGACAGACAGAAACATGGTTCTTTTGTGTAGAGATTGAAATGGCGGGAGAGATGGAGGGAGACTGAAGAAAGAGGAGGGAGGTAGGAAGTGAGAGAGGGCTGCACATGAGGAGAATTTCAATGGCACTCCAATCATGCAGGCAGTCTCGTTAGCTAAGGGAACATTTGCATAGCACTTCGACGAATTCATTTGGCCTTACTGAGAGAAGATGGCTCCCTTTCCTCTCTGCTAGTTGCTTATTTTATTAACTGCACACAGCCAAGGTTTTTGACCCGCAGGTGGACTTGCTTTCAATTCATGATGTTGAGACCTTGTTCATGATAGAGATCATTGCTCACCGTGTCTCCAGCATTGCAGTCCGTGTGTATCTTTCTGAACTGTAGCATCTCAGCCTGATCATGAATAATGTCACATGTATTCCGACACTGTCAGGTATCAACCACCATGATTATATTTCCAACACCCTCTTTCTAAAACAGTGATACCATATTTTGACTTTGTGTATCACTCCTGCTATTCCTCTTGCTGCAGGCCAAGAGGCTAAGTAAGGAAAAGATACATGATAAAGGTTCAGACAATCAGAGTTATACTTGAGACCATCACTAATGGGGATAACAAGTTTTGGGTAGAGTTAGAAGATGTCAGCGTGGGAGTGTTTGAGAAGGGGGGTAGTGTCAGCGATGAATGAGTGAAGATGGCACAAGTAATGAAAAGTACCGAGGATTTGTTTTTCTAATGATCCCTTTCACAACATTTTGAAATAAAATGTCGTTTGCCTGCAAACACACAAACCTGGTGGACAAGAGATGTGTTTTTGTGTTTGTTTAGGTGCGAGTGAACTCAGCCACAATTTGTACAGGTCTGACAGTGTGTTTGTGCTCATGCTCGGTGTGACCTTTCCTAAATATAGGTTGTTCTGTTGGTCAGTTTAGACAGACAAACAAAAACACAAATGCATCACATTATTTGGGATTATATGATTAAAGCAATTTAAAAAAAATCCAGTTTAGGATTGACTTTTGTCACTGAAAATACTGCAGGGTTTTTAACCCTTTCTGGCACATAACCATACATTTAATTTACAAAAAAAAAGTGTATATTGTATGTATGCGCGCACGTGCTTGTGTGTGTGTGTGTGTCTGTGTGTGTGTGTGTGTGTGTGTGTGTGTGTGTGTGTGTGTGTGTCTGTGTGTGTCTGTGTGTGTGTGTGTGTGTGTGTGTGTGTGTGAATAGACAGTTTGTGTTTGCATGTTGGTTGCAGACATGCATGCGTTTGTGTGCATTTGTGTTTTAATAACATGGTGGGGGCAGGGCACTATGAGCGATATCCTGTTCAGACACAGCCCCTCAGGAGCAAATTTAATGACCCGTGGCCTGAAGATGTACACGGTAGGGAAGGAGGGAACGTCAGAGGGAAGGTAACCAAGGAGGGAGGTGCAGGGAGGGAAAGCGGTGGTTTGATGAACCTGGAATAAAATGGATAAAAACAGCAGGAACATATAGCAGAAAGAAAAATGTCAAAAAAATCTCCCCTGAATATGTCCGGAGTAAATGTGGTGATGCCTCCTCTTACCTCAGTACTTCTTTCTTTTGAGGTTGTTGCTCATTTTTCTTTTTTTCTTTCATTCTTCTTTTCTTTCATCAGGCTCATACATCACAGTTGATCCAAGACAGGACTGAGACAATCAACACACTTCTGACATGCAGTCCACAAAGACAGGGTGATGAGAGAAAGATAGAGAGCCTCAAAATAAAAGCAGAACAGGGAGATAGAGGTACAATAATTCTGAAGGGGTTTAGGCAGAAGACAATTCAAATAGATTGACATAATCTGCAATCCTTTCTTCTCTTGCTGCCACTAATTTCTCTGATGCTATCCATTTTTAAATGCTTTTTCCTTCCTGTTCTGCTCTTTCCTCGAACCTCAGCTAACCTCATATGAAATGTATGATAGTTTGAGTGTGTGTGTGTGTGTGTCTGTGTGTGTGTGTGTGTGTGTGTGTGTGTGTGTGTGTGTGTGTGTGTGTGTGTGTGTGTGTGTGTGTGTGTGTGTGTGTGTGGGTGTGTGTGTGTGTGTGTGTGTGTGTGATCCTCGCAAAGGCAGAGAAGAGGAATGGGTAGAGAGAGGGAGAGAGAGATAGAGAGAGAGAGAGAGAGAGACAGAGAGAGAGAGAGACAGAGAGAGAGTTCACTGACCTCCCTTGTGAGCAATGGCATCTCTATAGTTTATTAATAGCTAATCAATGGGCTCTCTGGGATGTACGGGCTGCTCTGATGCTGATACAACATCGCACTTGGACATTACCTTACAGACAGACAGACAGACAGACAGACAGACAGACAGACAGACAGACACGCACACACACAAAATGCACAAAATGATTATTTTGCCACTGGTGGTTTTTATTTATTTGAAATGATCCGATCTATGGCAACAGATTCCAGATTTGTTCTCCAAGTTCCCTTGTTTGTATTGTGTGCATCATAAACACACTACGTCTTTCTCAGTTTCTCTTTTATGTCCCCCTCCTAGGGGTCTCTTAATACTTGACTCGACATTTATTCCTCTTAAGCGCTGATCAGGCCCACCTGACCGCCTCTTGTTTTGCATCATTATTTCTCTTCTCTTTCTGCTCGAGTGCCCTCTTCCTATTCTACTCTGACCTACTGATTTTCCGTGCATCACTTTCACTTCCTTTACCTTAAGTATTAGTATTTTTAAAGTTCGGCCTCTTCTTACCTATTTTATTGAAGTGTGTGGCCATTGATTTAGGCTGTCACATGAGGTCTCTGTTCTTCCATCTCACTGGAGATAGTTATTGAAAACAGCAATATAAGTGTCAGAAGAGTATTTTGAAGAATCCTGCATGTATTTTCTTTGTATTACAGTCTCCTCTTAAATTGTGTATATTTAAAGATTGGTAATTAATAACGTAGCAGTCCTCATACCATCATTTTATTTTTTCTTTTGTATGTGATAGTCACAGGGTCGCTGCACTAATGACAAGGAACAAAACAGGATGTGTGAGATTGACGACACCGAAGAATCATGTCTTATAGATTAATCATGTTATGTGTCATTATAACACTAGGAAAACTGTAAAGAGGTTCATAGCTCAATCAGAGAGCAGCTATAGGAGTCATCTGCAAGAATGGCAATACATTACCCTTGTTGTTTTTACACTTCAGCTTCATCCTATATTGTAGAGACAGGACCCCATACCAGGTAGAGGTTCTCAGTGTGGCTGGTCATATTACCTTACGTGAGCCTTCATCCAGTAAACAAATGATTATTTCCCTACAGCTGGGATGTGTGTGAGGGTATGTTTGTATTGTATTGCACGTGTGTGTGTGTGTGTGTGTGTGTGTGAGTGTGTGTGTGTGTGTGTGTGCCTGAAGAAAATCTTTTTACAACTGAGCTTAGCTGACTAAGGCTCCCAGAAGACAAAGAAAGGGGGAGAGAGACACAGGAAGGGAGAGTGTAGAGGAAAAAGAATGTAATTTGAATCTCATATACATTTCAGTTGAAAGTCATTCTAGCCTTGATACATTCTCTCTGGAGTCGGCCTCAGACACACACATGCATGTATGCACGCACACGCACACGAGCACACACACACACACACACACACACACACACACACACACACACACACACACACACACACACACACACACACACACACACACACACACACACACACACACACACTCCACCCACTCTTGTGGACAAAGCTCCTGTGTATGAGCACAGATTGACAGTTGAGTGCCTGCTCTACAGCTCATTCATCTTTGTTGACTACATTTCTGCTGCCAAGTTGAAAATACAATGTATGTCAAACGCAGCCTCTCTGCACAATAAAATATATTGTAATAGCCACAAGCGGTTGCACACAAAACTACTCTGAATACAACATTAGATGCTGTAAAATAGAAAGAAGGAAAGAGAACACCGTCTGTAGACACTAAACTGATTTGTCTTGGTACTCTTTCACCCTCCAAACCCATTCTTCTTTGGTCCTCCACCAACATTGTCTAACATCAGCTTTTTAAAACCAAGTCAGGATTTACGAGCATAATCAGTTGGTTTGGAGATATGGTCTTGTGTCACTCCTGTGCTTTGTAATGGTATTTTCGTCTCTGTGACAAAAGCGCCTGTCCCGTGGCACTGAGTTTCACAATTAATTTGTGGTGTTCGAGGATATAACATTCATAAAAATAGCATATTGCTAGATTTGGCCTATAATAGGAAATTCAAATGCAGGGTTAATACAGGGGTTAAAACATGACATACCTGGCCAACAATACCCATCCCCAGATTTGCTAGTTTTTTTGCACATACTTCACTTCTTGTGCATAAACAGTTTGCCCTTCTCTTGCAGGCTCGTAATTATTTCTGTGGAGGGGTGAAAAAGATGAGCATTTATGCCTTTGCTCTCGTACTCTCATCCCCCTTATTTCTGACATATTCAGACAAACACATCGGCACTGCAGAACTTTGTGCAGTAATGAGCTGATATTTCATCGGGTTGAGGTTGTTTGAGCGAGGACAACAGAGGATAAATGACCTTCAGAGGGTTAAATCTATGTTTATACTGTCATGTAGCTAACGCTATGCTGTCACAGCTTTTACAGATATGAAAAAGTAACATGAAATAGTAGGAAGATGCATGTATTTATATCCCCAACTGTCTCCCTCAACTGACTTAACCTTTCATCCTACTCCTTTTTCTTGGAGATTGAGACATCTGTGTGTGTGTGTGTGTGTGCGTGCGTGCGTGTGTGTGTTTGTGTGTGTTCGTGCGTGTGTGCATGCATGTGTGTCTGGGTGTGTGTGATTTCTGACTCATACTGCACTGTAGTGGTGGTTAGCTATGAAGACAGAAAAAAAAATAGCTCCAAAAATTTAGCAAATTGGAGAAATAAAGTTACTGTATTACTTTCTTATTATTTCATGGTGGTTATAGTCTAAAGAATAAACATATTGTGTGGTAATATACAAGGTACACATTAAAAACACAAACTGTTGCTAGCAGTATGTACTCCTACAAACAGAATCCACTGTCTTACTGCGCTGGTCAGAACATCTCTGCATCAGGACAGAACTATTTTCTAAGGAAGCCATCTTAAACTGAAGCTTCCTCTTCACACATTTTACGACATTGAGTTAAGGTCATCAAAAGAGATATATTTAACAGTTGTGTGTGCATGTGAATTCTGAATTTACAATAACACGCAGAACCTACAGATAGGGATATGTGCTCACCAACAATCCATTCACAAAACAGCCAATAGTCAATATGGAGTCAAAAGTTCTACTCTGCTCTCTCTACTCTCTACTCTAAAGCTGTGGCACTACACCAGTCCCATTAAACCTGAAAGAGACGAAGTGAAGGAGCCACATCTGGCAAGTTGTTTTGCTATGCAAAACATTTGAGGATACTCTTAGAAAAAGTGAATATTGACTATAAATGTTACTCGTGAGTATGCTGCTGGTCAGAACAGTGGATGCAAAATATACAAATGGCTGATATAGACGATTGAGAATTTCAAAAGATAGGGCCTTAGTGGAAGGGGATTATCTTAAAATTTGAAGGATGAAATCAGAACTGAAGTGTTGGGTGTGTTTAGAGCCTGTTTGAGTTGGTTGCTGTGTTGTTCACATTGTTTCGAGCAATTATTTTCACACAAAAGTTTTAAGCTCCATTGTCTTCTTTTACTCACTTCTTCTCCGCAAGGTTCCAGAGATGCTGCAATTTCTTATAGATGTGTTTCCTTTCCAACTGGTGAAAATCCTTGCTTCGCTGAATGAGATTCTGAAGCTAAACTGATCTGTGAAGTTTAAATCACTTTTTATTTTCTTTCATTTCCAAATGCTTTTGAATGTTTTTGACTGCAGTGTTGTCACTGTTTGAGACCAGTTTGTACCCCAAGATTTTGTTTGGAGCAAACTGTCGGGGGCTCAGATTCCATCAGTTTCAACTATTTGAGGCTTTTTACATATATTTTTGTATGCATGCTCCTCACCTGCTTCATGTATAATGGAATTGGTTTTAACTGTAAATGAAGATAAGTTAGTGGTTTTCTTCTTCATCAACCAAATGGCTGTGCTGATTTCAGGCTTTTTATTCTCAGTACATGGTGCAATACCACACAATGCAAGTAAAGATAGAAAATTAATGTTTGAATTGATGGATGATTGACAAGGATGAGCTTGTCATCTCAAACATTCAGTTTTGGTTTTAAAAAAAGCACAAGTAATAGTGTCATACTACATGTCATGATTGTAAATCTATCAGATAAACTGGAATCTGTGTGTCTATTATGGTGACTCAGAGGATCTGGTCTTAGAACGAGTCTTCATCATCAAGTTCTGCCTATTTAAGACTTCACAAGAGTTCTCATGACCTCATTTGTATCTGGAAACTTCGGTTTCCATTTTTGATCTTCCTCCACCAAAACGAAGTGACCTAATTTTTAAATATCTATTCATTTACTGAGTTTCATAATGACCATTATAGTCTCATATAGAGATGTCACCTCTCGATCACACAAAATGTACACATATAAGCCACGAAGGTTCGGTTGGCAGGTGGAGGGGTAGGTAGTTGTGGCATCAGTTGGTAATCAGTGGGCGTGACTGTATGTTTTCCTCCCCAGAAGTCACCAACACGTAGGAGCGTTCCACTAATAGGGAGAGTGGCTCTGCATATACGCAATGTGTTGCTGTGCAGGAAAGAACCACTCTGCCACTGTCACTGTGTGTCTGTGTGTCCTTACACTGTCTGTGTGCATGAGATTGTACATTTATGTATGCATATGCATGGTAGTGCGCCTGCGTATTCATGCTTGTGTGTTCATTTGTGCGTGCTTGCTTACCCAGCGTGCACACTTTTGTATGTGTGACAATAATATTAGGGATTGCTGACAGGTAGGAGATAAGAGAGATAGATTCACCGAGGGAAAAGAAGAGATGGGAAGAAGACGAGTGAGATGGAGGGATGAGAGAGATGAAGAAAGCATAAAGAAAAAGAACAGTTGCAGAGGACTGAATGACAGAGTGAAAGACAGAGAAGTACTCTCCAGAGAGAAGCACACGGGGACCAAAGACACATTCTGCCACCATAAGCATGTTTAAATTTTGAACAGGCACTTAAGAGGGACAGCACAGAAATGCATATTTCTCAAAGAGGTTTAGAGCAGGCACTTGTGGGGAAAGCACTGATTTTTGTGCGTTTGAGAGAGGAAGAAGCGGTGAGGAAGAGGAGAAGGGGAGAGCGAGGAGTGAGCTCGGAGGAAAAGAGAGAAAACAGCAATGTAGGCTTTCTTAATGGAGGTGTTTTTGCTTCACTAATTTTAGGGCCCATTTAACAATATACTCTTCTCTCCCTTCCCACTGTCTTCTTCCTTGCTTCCCATCCTTCCATCTCAGCCTCTCGTCCCTTCCGCTACATCTCCAGTTAATTTAATGAAGGGTTGCCCGATTGCTTTTAGCATTAATATTCCAATACCAAGTGATGTAAATAATGAATGCAACCTCCCTTTATTCCCCCTCTCACTCTGGATGATGTTGAGCCCCATCTGTCGTCTCTGTGGTGGCACTGAGCACTCCCTGAAGATGAGACCCAAAAGTGGGATAAGAGGACAGAGAGAGAGAGAGAGAGAGAGAGAGAGAGAGAGAGAGAGAGAGAGAGAGAGAAAGAGAGAGAGAGAGAGAGAGAAGGAGAGAGAAAAAGAGAAAGATTGGAGTGAGATAAGGTGTAGCTAGAGAAATGACAAAAGCATGTATTAGGCTTAGTGTAAATACTAAGACTTACTGGTTGACAAAATGCTCCTGTCTATGTGAAAAATCTTTTTAAATACTTTTTAAATGAGTTTCATGTTAAATTATTACATGTTACATGTTTATATTTAATGTAAACCTCACCAATTACCTGTATGTCATTATTGTTTCTGATTTTCATCCCCCTATTTTTAATTTTATTTAAAATAACTAATTTTGTAGGATCTTTATCTCAAAGACGACATTTGATAAGGTGAAATTTAGTATTTAAAATTGCCAACATTAAGACTGATTGATGTCATCAACTCATTGATTTCTAAATGTTCTGATTTTAAACATAAAGGATCGTTAATCTAGAGCAGGTAAAGGTTGAAGTGAAGAATTGATCATTTTATATGTTGGTCAGTGGAACTTTAGCCTCCATCAGCAACATATTTTCACAAGAGATATATTGTAACTGTACAGCTTTGCACTCTAGAAGTATTTATGAAAAATAGGTAGAATATTTGACATCTGTGTTGAGGTTAGCCTTCAAATCAAATCAACAACAGTGCAGTAAACCTCAACTTTTATTTTTCCATGAAATCTCTGTAGATTTATGACAATGATTCACATTGCCTTGGGTCAAGTGTAAAGTTTTGCTTTAGAAATATTTTAAACAATAAATGATTCCTATTGCTTTAGTAGGACATCTTTCCTTTGACTTATCGCTACCTCTACACCACTTATATTCTGTCTGGAGCATTTTGGTTATGAGAGATTGCAAAAGGAGGAGATATTATAAGGAGAAGAACAAGTTTGAGAGCTGGTGTCTGGTTTAGACTGCAGACCTCCTGCAAACTACTGGTGAGTAGAGCTAATTAATTTAGACTCTGCCAACAGATGGCGAAAGCCACATGGCAGCCAGTGAGGGAGGTGCTCTTCTTTTCTCTCACTCTCTTTTTCTGTAAATGTCTCTGTCAATTTCTGGAGCAGCATTGACTCTTAGCCCCTTTGCCTGTGTATTTCTTCAAAGTTGTCATCAGCAGATGTAGTTTTTGATCGATCGTCAGCAAGCAAAGGGCTCTGGGGTAGACAACGGAGCGCTTAGGCTATTAAACAATTACACACTCTCAAAGAGGTCTCCTCAATCTTTAACAGAGAGAAAATGTGTGAGCGTGATGTGTCGTGTGTGTGTGTTTGTGTGTGTGTGTGTGTGTGTGTGTGTGTTTGCTTGCTTTCCAGGTATGCATTTTTTTTCTTGCAAGTGGAGTAGACATCCTGGAGGATGAGAAGAAGCGTATGGAGTGACAGTGGAAGAGAGTTTCGATATTAATGGTTACATTTGTCTGCGGCTGCGCTCGCTCGTGTAAACACCACTCCAACATCATAGAGTGACCCCCATACCCCATACCTCTCTCTCTCTCTGTGAGAGAGAGAGAGAGAGAGAGAGAGAGAGAGAGAGAGAGAGAGAGAGAGAGAGAGAGAGAGAGAGAGAGAGAGAGCGAGAGAGAGAGAGAGAGAGAGAGAGAGAGAGAGAGACCACTAACCACTTAAATCTCATATAATCCAGCCACAAACACACTCACAGACGCCACACTACAACCTCTCTGGTGTTCTGCAACCAAAGCCATTTCTGAGGAGTTTTCTTGAGTACTTGAGCAGGAGCAGACATTAAAGTTTAACGCCAGGAGGAAAGAAAGCAGGAAGGTATGAAAGAAGAAGGACACCAGAGTACTGTTGCTCACTGTTGTTCTCATTCTGAATTCTGTTTTGCCTTTCAGAAGGAGGCAAGGCAAATGATAGGTGGATTTAGCAATGCAGGTGATCGGGAATTGGAGAAAATATGGATTTTCAATAATAAATTAACACACTACTGAAGTGTCATTCATTTGAAAATCTGACTCCACTAAGAGGGGCGATGAAATGACATCAATCAACTCTGATCTACTGTGAATCAATACGCGAAATCACTGAGAAAGGATCAACAGCTTATTGTCCAAGAACTTACAGATTTAAAGAGGAAAAATTACGTATCTGTCTTTCACCAGTGTTTCTCCCTCCGTGGTAGATTTCTGCTCCAAATAACAATGTCAAAGGTTACAGAGACAAAATCAGATAAAAGTGGTAAGAGTGAACTGGGAGAGAAAAAGGTGGCAGGGAGTAGAGAACAGATGGGGGAGCTGGCAAGCACGTGGCGCGGTTTGCATGGGAGTGTGTGCATGTGTGTGACACACAATAGTGGTAATTATCTTAGCCGTTGAGGACTTGGCAGTATAGGGTAGGGTTGGGGGGTGGGGGGCAGTCACACAGTAATATAATCATAGTCCTTTGTGTGTGAGAGAGCAGAGGGCAGCTCAGTGTCAGCTGTTATTGAGTGGTTATCCCCTGACGGCCTTCCCTGCACACAAACACACAATGTATAGCCATGTCCATAAAACTGTGTGGATCATACATCCATGCTCAGCTACCTCCACACGTCAGCTCACCACAAATCCGTCAGCCACAGACGAACAATGTGCTGTACTTGAGACAAACATTACAGCTAATCCGACATGCACTGATCCTTGAATAGAAAGAGGTCACGACAGTAACTAGTATTAATGTTTGTGTTACCCTCACAACCACTTTGTTCATTCATCATCTGTTCTTCTGTCACCTTTTCCCTGAAGTAATGCTCTTAAGGTGTTCATGTTTAGTTGTAATTCTACCTGTTTGTCTGTATTTATCATTTACTTGAAGGGCGGCAGTGGCTCACTGGTAAAGAGCGGAGCGGTAGAGCAGGTCGTCCAATGTTCCAAAGGTCGGCAGTTTGATTCCTGCTCCCACCCAGACGCCTGGAGTATGAGCTGACTCTGGGAGGTGTCAGCTCATACTCCAGAGCACTGCTGAGCCTCTCTTGAGCAAGGTGCCGTCCCCCTTTACAAAAAGTTGCTCATTTGGGGCGCACGACGTAGGAGCTGCCCACCACTCTACCTCCCCTGCATGCCTACAGGCCCCCTTGTGTGTGTTTGTGTGCGTTACAGGGGCCTGTACATACTAACATATACACTGTATATGCATGTATTTGTTCAAACTACAGTGTGCTCTTGATTTCCCTTCGGAGATTACTAAAGTTTACTAAATTTAACAAAAAAACCCCAAAACAAAACTGCATGGTCCACAGGGTAAAAATAAAGAAACTAAGAGTTTTGAAAAAAAAAAAAAAGGACATCAGCAGTGATACAGGTGGATAATTAATCTGATGGGAGGATAAAGGTGTGAGGTGGAGGTCTTCGAATGGGTGATGTCAAGGTCAGGGGAGGATGCAGGGGGGGACCAAGATGTTGGCTGAGGTATGACTGACCTCTGAAGTGCCAAAGTTTTGTACTTTTTCTTTTAATTTTTATTTTTTGTTAGAGCCTCAAACACATATTACGGTAATGTTGTGTTTGTCATGCTGAAGGGAAAGCATTACCATTTACTCCATTTTTCATGTGACTTTGTTGCTTATGAGAATGTTATTTATGAGTGACAATTGGTAACTGAAACTGGCAAATCTGTTTGAATTTGTGTTTCATCCTCACAGCATCATGGTGCAGTTCAATTTTTCAATTTCAATTTTGTCTTAACATACAAAGGAGAAGTTACTTGCTTTAGTCACTAAACTTTTTATCAAGTTATCACCAAGTAGTCAACATCTTTAATGTTGTCAGCACACACTTTGGTTCATTGCAGTTGATAGTTCTTATTCTGACACGAGCACTCAAGCTTGCCATCTGAAAACCACGATTATTTTAGGGTTTTCTTTGACACACAAGCATCTTTCAGTATGAGATGTGTATGGATGTTGGACACCCAGATAGCCTTTTCACTCTGCCCCCGGCTCCGCCACGGATCCGCAAACGGAGTCCACTTGCACAACGCGACGGACCCGGAGCGGGCAAGAGCCGCGGACCCAAACCAGATCGGGCGTGGAGCCGATCCGGATCCATTCATGAAGCGGCTGACCCGGCGCGTACCCGATCCGGGACTGTTCATGAAGCGGCTCATCTGGCCCAGATCCTTAATTCAAAATGGCTCATTTGGTCATAACTAGCAACAGAAATATCCAACATCAACGTTATTCTGAAAAAGCTTGAATACTTCCCTTAACCAGTCTGCCTTATTAATACTGTAAATGGAAAAATGAAACGCAACCACGAATTGTATCCAAAGCATTTTACTGCCACGTCTCTCTGGGAAATCAATTACAAAAGAATGATTGATAATCATGATAGGAAGACATGAAAACCAAACATGACAACATTGCTTGGAATTAACTTGGAACTGGTGGGTCATCTGAAGTACCAGGACGTCTCTGGAGTTCCCTGTCAGCTTCGATTTGCTGAACCAGCAAATCACACGTCTGATTATGTCTTCAGTCCCAACACAGCCTTGTCTCTTTTACAGCATCTGAAATCACACAAACAAATTTTCATACAAAATTTCATCAACTCAGACACCAGTTGTAATGTTTTAAAAAGATGTGTATAACCATTGGCTTATCAAGTGACCTTTTGCTGCCTGACATTAGCCCCCATTTGCATTGTTGACAAAACTCGGCAAATCTCATGTTTGAAGAGTGAATTTAAATCTATAGCCAGATACTTGTTGGTTTAACTCAGTGTAAATGCTGAAAACATGTTGTTCTAATTTTCTCTTGTTGTGGCTGATGAATGACCAAATGACGAAACAGCCACCGCAGCGCGGGCTAAACATCGTATCGCTGCACACCGATCGACACTTAGTCATATTTGAGTGCCTGTAAAACAGACAATACCGTATTGGCCCGAATATAAGACGACCCTGATTATAAGACGACCCACTCTTTTTCAAGACTCAAGTTTGAAAAAATAATTTTTGAACACCAAATTTAATTTTTATAAAGAAAACAATTACAGTACATCTGAAACACATGATAACAATATATTAGAGAGAAAAAGCATGTTATTTTGCCTCATTCAAATCATGCCAAAACTGTCTATCACGTCTTAATATCTGATGGGCATCCCGTCCACGTATGCGCACACCCTCCTGTCGAGCTCTTGGAAGCGGCCACTCTGAGGACAACGGAAAGCTTTTCTCTGACTGTGAGCATTTTTCAGACGATCTTTTTGAGCTCTCCATCTCTGTACATTACACTCTGTGACACCATAATTCACAGCCGCTATGCAATTGTTTGAAGACTCTGCCTCATTTATCACCATCATCTTGAAGTTTGCATCATAACTTCTCCTCAGCTGCCGGTTAACCTGGCCAATCTTCGACCTACTTTTCTCCAGATTGTCGCTATGTTTGTCCATTTTCTGTTATCTCTTCTCTTTTCTTTCTTACCGCTATTTTTTATTTTTATTCTTCGTGCTACTGCCATTTTATTTTTACTCTTCGTGACAGGGGTTCGCTTTGGCCTGGGGAGACAAGTTCAGCATTCGCTTTACAAATATCTGGCGCCATCTAGTGTTATGAATGGGTATAATGTCTAGACCCCGAATGTTAGACGACTCCGACTTTTTCAGTCTTGTTTTAATGCCAAAAAACACCGTCTTATATTTGGGCCAGTACGGTAATATAGATTACCAAAATGTCAAATGCATTCACATTACCATATGTTCAGTTCTCCCCACCTCCCACACATAAAAACATCGTCCAAAATTTTAAAGTTAACTTTAGCTAGTTACCTTAATAAGTTTGAGAATCTCTTAAGCTCACGTTGATGTACCGTTAGCAAGCCTAACTTACCATAATTGAACATTTCAGAAACAACGAAACAACTGGCCTTTATCTATCGATATCTGACTTGCGCAGGAGGAATAATAAGCAGAACGGAATAGATATCCATTTTCTTGATTGGACATGCGCCTGCTACATCACCTGAACACGGCGCAGCAATCATGCCGCACTAATCAAGCTCATCACATTTACGTACACATACAACAGAACTACTTCCGCTCACAACAGGAAGTACCAAGTACCAAGTAACAGGAAGTATAAGAGCATCACATACTTATGCTTAACATCTATGATGAATATAATTTTGCCAGGAAGTGAAAGTACATATTAAATATATTTGAGTGTCGTCTACTTACAGAATTTACCTTGTTCAGCAGCATCCTTATCCGGCATCTGTGGGCGGAGAAAGGTGCGTATGTAATGTGGTCATCCAGACTCGTAATGTATTGACCAATCACAGAACCCCTGCATGTCCCGGTCCGACACAGAACTGGTGTCGGCGTCTTGGGTGAGGAACGTGAATGAATGAATAATACATGTATAAACTTTATAACTGTCAAGCATAAACGCCTCTTCGACGACGAGCCGTTCTACGTCAGAAAATAGCTGGTTTTCATCACAGGGGTACGCCCCCCGGGTAGACGTCTCCCTGCTCCAACACACCTGATCGTTTGAATGAGGATCAAGTGTGTTGGACCTCATCATCGATCAGCTCATCATCATCGGTATCAGGTGCTATCTTGGTAGGGGCATGCACTCTGCGGTTCCGCCTGGCATCCGTATCGGACCCGCTGTATGACGGTGCGCTGCCCGCAACCGCTTCGTTTCCTGTGTGCTTCCCCGAAGCGGGCAATCCGCCGAGGCGGAACTGTGCGTGTGTTTAGGGCGGATCCGCCCCGGCGTCGGTGCTATGTGGGCATATATTTGACTTTTCTTTGTCTTTGTGGACCCTGGGTTAGAAAAATATCTGCCTCTGGTTTAGAGAGTGAAAAAATAAAAACTGTAATGAGTTTCCTTCACTGGGTGGCTCAGCTTTAAAAAATTGTGAGGAGCTTGTGTCTGCTTCATGTCAGAAAGTCAGTTGAATCAGGATGCTGTTAGAATAATGAATATAATGCCTCCAAGGCACCTCCCTTTGGTGGAGTTTTAGGCAGACTCAACTAGTGAAGAGATCTTGAGGCAGACTCTCAACTCAGTGGAGGGAGTTATACATCCCAGCTATCCTGGCAATGCTTTAGGATTTCCCAAGAAGAGCAGACGACCACATCTGTGGTTAGCATTCTACTCAGCCAGTGTGGTGTACATCTGCAGACGTGTTGATGTGGTGGATCCTCTCTGCATCTGCTTTTTTCTCAGTTTCTTTCCTTCTCCCTCTTTCCTCTGAAATTTATGATGTAGGGTCAATGGGCCTCAGATCATCCTAACTGTGAAGCACAAATATAAAAGTAAATTCACACAGAGATGCTTTTACAAATAGTGGATTGCATACCTGAGCTACAACAAAATTCCAAGTTTTATGAAAAGCTGTTTCTGTAATAACCTGTATGGAATATTGAAGGAAGTGTAACATCTAGCTCTGCTTCAAAATTTGTCCTCATGGCAACCATTTCTATGGCATTTAAGGAGAAAATTGACAATTGTAAAAAAAATAAATTACTGTGCTGTTCAATCCTGAAACTGTCTCTTTATCCGCCACCATTTCATTTCAACCCTTCTACAAAATTTCATCACAACCCATAAGGTTTTGTAGACAAAAGTAGTGAATTTAATAAATAATAAAAACTGGCAATGTTAAAGAAAGGAATCTATTCTCTTATCTGTAACCACCTCAAAATTTTATTTGATCCTCCATCAAGTTTTTGTGTAATACTGGGAGTAAAAACATTTAAGGTGACAGCATTACCTCCTGTCAGAGATATGAGGGGTCTATTCCTACTGACATTCCCATTACTTTTATTCATTAAGCTACCTAAAAATTATTTAATTTTTAATTTAACAGTCGAACAATCTTTAGTACTTTTATCTATTTATCATCTCTGTGAATTCACCTCTTCTTCAGCTCAATGCAACTTTTTGGAATTTGTTTATTTTTATTTCCAATGCAGAGAGCAAAGTGGCAATATTGTATGACAAGACTCAACACATAGACTTGACCCTGGAGCATTAACGTTAGCGTAGTGATGGGTTAAGCAGACAGTGAAAACCTGTTTAGGAGTCATAAATAATTCTCTGTTCTGATGTTGATTCTTAAGCCCTGAGGAAATCCCACTGCTGACCAGAGAATATACACATCTTAGACTTGACCTTCTACATTGTACTGACACACAAAACACATTCAAGCTTCTTAGACATCTCTTTCAACACTGCTTTTTTCTGTCTCTTGACCAACACTTACTCTCTCCCTCTTTATCTCCTTCTCTCTCTCTCTCTCTCTGCAGACATGAGCCTCTACATATCCTCAATGATAAATAAATGTTTCACTTTGTTCCCTCGTCAATAATGCAGACTTACTCAAAGTGCTGCTGTGGGACTCTTTCTTTGTCTTTTTCTTCTGTTTCTTTAAGTTCCCTCCTCCCCTCCGTCCTGCTTTCTAGTTCAGGACAAGAGATGGAGAGGGGAAAACACAGAAAAACACTCTGAATCTCGACCGGTCTTTCAGAGCCTACCTGTGGCTTTGTAAAAGGGTAGCTTTGGTTCAGCGTAGTAATAGGAAAAGACAAAGATCAAGCAGAAAAAACACGACATAAGATGTATTATTTTTTTAAAACAAGGTAATTATTAAACATCAGTGTGCACACAGTGTTGCCAACACAGTGATGTCCTGATGACAGAAAAACAAATGCAACACTAAGGCCATGATTTACTTGGCCTTAGTGTTGTATTTGTTCTTCTAATTCATTATTTTCATCTTCTACACTGTTAGACAGGAGCAAGGTAGCTTATGGAATTTGAGTATAATATGACATCTTTAGGTCAATACTTTAAGCCAGTGGTCCCCAAACTGAGGCCCACGGGCCAGATGCGGCCCACCTCCATATTTGGCATGGACCCACAAACAGTCCCCTCCCCCCTTCGATAAAATGGTCCCAGAGTTGATGGCACCTTGCATTTTTAAGACTTGACAGAAATGCTGAAAAGTCTTAACTTGCAGCTACAAGGCCAGGGGAAACTCATTTGCGACATGTATTCTCACATAAAATAATTTGTAGTGAAAGTAGCACTGGTTTTGGAACACGTGAAAAAGCACACCTTCATCCATCTCCCTGCGTCCCAAAACTTCGCTGCAGAAACCCAGCAGTCCCGTTCCCAGCTGAATAGTGTGCGGAATGTCACAGCCCCAGGACCTTGGACTTTCTGGGTCATGGTTTGCTTTTTGTTGCAGATCCTCAGCTGAGCAGCATTACAGTCAAGTAACTGGAGCACCTGGTTGGTGTTCCCAGGTTATTTAACCCCGCCTGCCGATTCACCGGGTTGCGTCGCTTCCCTAGCGGAGGTTTTGGTGGATGATGACGGGACTTCTAACTGAAGCCATGTTGCTATTCTGTTAGTTTGCTTGTGTTCAATAAATGTTTGTTAACTTTTGGAGCCACATGCTGTACATCTCCCTTGTTTTGTTGCAGTCAATGAGCCGGCCGTAACAGGAAGCACTGGAAATGCTGAAGGGGGAGTTGTATGTGCGATTCCGTGAGAAATCTGTCTTTTATAGAACCCCTTTGAGGCCGACGTTGATGAAGCCTAGCCTTCTTATCAGTTTGAAAGAGGAATTCAAGCTAGACAGTCTCATTGACTTCTATGCCGCTCTCCTAAATGACATGTTATGTGGCCCTTACAGGAAAAAGTGGAGACCCCTGCTTTAAGCTATGCAGAACATAAATCACACATTTGCTCTAATACTGATGCAAAACTAATGCAAAACAACACAAATCAGTGTGCACGAGTTTGTGCACACTAAGAGCTGCCGAGAAGATGTACACATACACTAATCAAACTCAGACTGTAGTTACATTCAAGTTGAAACAGGCTGCACACATTACCTTTCATATGACATTCTAATTTTGGTATTAAGGACACTTAGCAAAATTCTGAAGTGCCATTAATGACTAGGGGTGAATAAAATTGTGTACTTTATTAAATGAGATGATGTATGGCAGCACGGTGGCGCAGTGGGTAGCACTCTTGCCACACAGCAAGGCAGTTCCGGGTTCGAGTCCAGCTCTTTGAGGAGTTTGCATGTTCTCCCTGTGTCTGCGTGGGTTCTCTCTGGATTCTCCGGCTTCCACCTCCAAAAACATGCGCTTCAGATCAATTGGCTGTTCCAAATTGCCTGTAGTGTGTGAGTGTGAGCGTGCATGGTTGTCTTTGTGTGGCTCCGCAGCGCACTGGCGTCACGCCCGGAATGTCCCCTGCCTCACGCCCTACGACAGCTGAGATAGGCTCTTGCTCCCCGCGAGCCGCTAAGGTGGCTAAAACAGTTCGGAAGATGAATGAATTAATGAGATGATGTATGTATTCAGAAGGTTTTGGGTGCTTGTACTCCTGGGTAGATTGAGATTGAATACCCCCCCTTAGACTGCGTACACTGGTCCTGGTCAGGGATCCTGGTCAAGCTGATGAAATGGTGGAGTTGGTGAATCTGTGAAGACTGGGTGGTAATGGGTGAGTTGGGGGCTAAGCAAAAACAAACATGAATGAACAAGGGATAGAGTCACGTGTAACAACATAGCAGTAGGATGATAGGCCGACAATGAAGGCATGCTGCCTTTGGCTAGGTGTAACCAACTGATAACTCAAATGAGAAGTAACTTAATAATGAGCATATGTGAGTGGTATGAAAGAGGAATGCATAAGAGATAAAGAAGGCCAAGCGTGCCAAGGTTTAGTCTTCTTGACTGAGGACTGAGGTTTATTAAGCGAACCCCACATCACTTTCTCTTCTCATACATGCTTCATTTCATTCATACTAGATATGTTCTATAGCATTTTCTATTGTTGCTCTCGTATCCCAGCAGTACTTTCACAGCTTCTTTTTTATCATACCGAGCTAGGGCAGGTATTGAAACCCACTTGGTTGTTGTGCTCACTGTAAACAATACCTTGAAAAAAAAAAGCATCAGCTGCATGTCTAAAGAGTGATTGCACTCTTAAAATCCCATTGAAGAAGATGATTAGCCTGTGTGACTGAAGGAAGGAGTGAAAAGAACAGAAGAGAAAAGTGAAGGCTTTTGCAGCATAAAAGATTCACCTTGATACCGCAGCGATACTGCACTGACACATTTGTGTATAATGTGTCTTAATGTGTGTATAGATGCTTGTGTACATTTGTGAATGTGTGCTTTTGTGAGCTCTTGCATTTTCTCTTACAATTTATGGGGGGGAAAGCGTAGTTTTATCTTTTAAATTACAAAAGCTTGTCACTTGAGCATAACCCCTTGAAAAAACTTCAGTTAGATATATTTTTTCTGAGAGAAACATTATATGAGCAAAATCATGATAATAATTGTAGAATATTGAACAGATCAAAATGGCATGGTTTTTCTTCTCAGGTTTGAGTGCCAAATTCCCTCTGGAAGCTTTGTTGCTTCTGCTGTAAGGAAGAGGTGATAGAGATGATTTAGTGTTGATCGACCAACGAATCACTATAGTAATGTAGCAACTATATGATTTCTGAGCAGTCTCCTATAAACAGTGCCAACTGTGTCCAGCAAAGCTAAGTAAGGATAACAAATGTTAAGAACTGAACATAGGTGACTTCTCTACAACTGCAAGGGAAGATAAGATTCTCCTATACTGTCAAAAATGAAATGGTCAAATTGTATTGTTGTGTTTATAGTCAACTGACCTTACATGTGTCACATCATTTTCATAGAAATTCACATTCGTTCAGAATCAGCTACTTATCACAAGTTGACTGACTTGATTTAGATTACGTCTTATACATTTCCGTAGCATCAATGTATAAATGCATTTTATTTTTTTAAATTTAGATACATTATTAATGCCCAGTGGGAATATTCTTTTTACACTCCTTATATTACGCAGAAATACAGGGTGGAACACACACACACACACACACACACACACACACACACACACACACACACACACACACACACACACACACACACACACACACACACACACACACACACCTTCTTTCGCCTTTTCCCCTCAGGGGTCGCCACAGCAAATCAGTTTCCTCCATCTAACCCTGTCTTCTGCATCCTCTTCTCTCACACCAACTACCTTCATGTCCTCTTCACGACATCCATAAACCTCCTCTTTGGTCTTCCTCTAGGCCTCCTGCCTGGCAGTTCAAAACTCAGCATCCTTCTACCAATATATTCACTATCTCTCCTCTGGACATGTCCAAACCATCTCAGTCTGGTCTCTCTGACTTTATCTCCAAAACCTCTAACATGTGCTGTCCCTCTGATGTACTCATTCCTGATCCTATCCTTCCTGGTCACTCCCAGAGAGAACCTCAGCATCTTCATCTCTGCTACCTCCAGCTCTGTCTCCTGTCTTTTCTTCAGTGACACTGTCTCTAGACCAAACAACATCGCTGGTCTCACCACAGTTTTGTACACCTTTCCTTCATTTTAGCTGAAACTCTTCTATCACACATCACACCTGACACTTTCCTCCACCTGTTCCATCCTGCCTGGACACGCTTCTTCACCTTCACTTGTTTTCCATACTTTTCTTATTATTTCACCATGTTATTACTTTTGAAAGACCAACATATGAAACACTAGGATTACATTGAACATTTAATATTCAAACATAACAGATTTTATTTTTCATATATGCACGGTTTACAAAACAGAAATGAAAAAAAAAAACCTAACAAGCAATAGCAGATATGAACAAGGTGTGTTTGCTATGTGTGTATGTCTGTCTGTTTTCTCTGTTCATCTGCACAGCCCTTGAGTGACATGTGACCACACTGTGCAAATTAATTTGGCTATTTCATAGGTCATGCTTGTCTTCACATCATCAGATGACCTGCAGACCTGACACTTCTTTCTTTTCCCTTTTCCCTCAGAAGTATCCGAGAAACAAGACAACCATGATTTCTCAACTATGGTGTCTTTTTGCTGATCCCAAGAAAAACACAATGCACTCTCATACATGTATACACACACAAATGCGAGCTCACACACACACGCACACGCACACGCACACGCACACACACACACACACACACACACACACACACACACACACACACTTGCTGACCTCAAGAGGCATGTGTTTTGTCCAGCTCCTTCCTTTTTTCCCCAAAACACATCTCCCTCCTAGATTAGCCATTTTTAGCATGATATTGAATTAGGCATGACCAGCTCAAAAGCTGATTTGACATCTCTCACATGAGTCACTGCCATCCTAGTGGGTCCTGGAATGGGCATATTTGTAAAATAACTTGCATTGTCTGCAATGCAGTCCCTTACCATTACAAATATTACTGAGACCAAAGTTATCAATTGAATTCAATCACTCAAACCATCAAAAGCAAAGGATGTTTTTGGAATGGACACGAACATGCTCAAAGATCTAGGTTCAGCTCTCGCCTCCCCTGGTGCCTCAATCATCTGGTCACTTTCCAAAGGTCTGGAAACCTGCTATTGTTACTCCTGTCTTTAAATCTGGTGATTCAACTTATTTGCATAACTATCGGCCACTATGCATTTTACCGGCCATTTCCAAAATTGCAGAAAAATGGGTGGCACAGCAAATTGTCCATCACTTAAACAGCAGCAACCCCTCTCTCCACGCCATGCAGTTTGGTTTCAGATCCAAGCATTCTACTGAAATGGCTACATGCCTCTTCACTGAGAAATTAAAATCTTTTCTCGACAAGGGTGGAGTAGCAGGAGCGGTATTTTTGGACCTTAGGATAGCATTCGATGCAGTAAATTACTCTGTCCTTCTTATCAAGCTCTTAAAATTCAACTTCTCTCACAACGCTGTGGGCTGGATAAAATCATATCTGCATGATCGAACACAATCCGTGTCATTTAACAACTGCAGATCTGGTTCTCTTGGGCTTACCTCCGGAGTCCCTCAGGGATCAATATTAGGCCCCCTTCATTTAACGATTCGCCTACTGTTTGTCCTAACGCAGAATGCTTACTGTATGCAGATGACACGGTTTTCTTTATTCATGGTTGCTCCAAAGATACTCGCTACAACAATGTCCTGTGTCACAACTTGGTTGCAGGAGTGCTGTCTACAGCTAAACATTTCCAAAACTGTAGGCATGTATTTCATCAAAATAAATAGAGTATCATCTGACCCTGACATATATGTTAATAGAGAAAAATACAAATACAAATTGTCAGCCAATGTAAATATCTTGGGTTAATAAAAGATCTCCTTTAAAGCCCATATTGACAAAAAAATATATATTATATTAAAAATTATATATATATATATATATATATATATATATATATATATATATATATATATATATAATTTATATATATATCCAGTTACATCTTACAAACTTTCATGGAATTCAAAATGAACTGTCAACTGAAGCAACAAAAATGTACTACTCAATGATTTTCAATCACTTCAGCTATTGCATAACCAGTTGGTCCCAGGCTGGTCAGTGCAAAAAAAACATTGAAAGTTTTGTACTAACTTCTTCTTTTCCTTTTGGCTGTTCCCTTCAGGGGTCGCCACAGCGAATCAATTTCCTCCATCTAGCCCTGTCCTTTGAATCCTCTTCTCTCACACCAACTACCTTCATGTCTTCCCTCATTACATCCATAAACCTCCTCTTTGGTCTTCCTCTAGGCCTCCTGCCTGGCAGTTCAAAACTCAGCATCCTTCTACCAATATATTCACTATCTCTCCTCTGGACATGTCCAAACCATCTCAGTCTGGCCTCTCTGACTTTATCTCCAAAACCTCTAACATGTGCTGTCCCTCTGATATACTCATTCCTGATCCTATCCTTCCTGGTCACTCCCAGAGAGAACCACAGCATCTTCATCTCTGCTACCTCCAGCTCTGTCTCCTGTCTTTTCTTCAGTGACACTGTCTCTAGACCAAACAACATCGCTGGTCTCACCACAGTTTTGTACACCTTTCCCTTCATTTTAGCTGAAACTCTTCTATCACACATCACACCTGACACTTTCCTCCACCCGTTCCATCCTGCCTGTACAAACTTCTTCACCTCTTTTCCACACTCTCCATTGCTCTGGACTGTTGAGCCTAAGTACTTAAAATCCTCCACCTTCTTGATCTCTTCTCCCTCTAACCTCACTCTTCCACTTGGGTCCCTCCTATTCACACACATGTACTCTGTCTTACTGCGGCTAACCTTCATTCCTCTCCTTTCCAGGACAAACCTCCACTTTTCTAGCTTCTCCTCCACCTGTTCCCTGCTCTCACTACAGATCACAATGTCATCTGCAAACATCATAGTCCATGGAGATTCCTGTCTAACCTCGTCTGTCAGCCTGTCCATCACCATGGCAAACAAGAAGGGGCTCAGAGCTGATCCCTGATGCAGTCCCACCTCCACCTTGAACTCCTCTGTCACACCTAGAGCACACCTCACCACTGTCTTACAGTCTTCATACATGTCCTGCACCGTTCTAACATACTTCTCTGCCACTCCAGACTTCCTCATACAATACCACAGTTCCTCTCTGGGCACCCTGTCATAAGCTTTCTCCAGATCTACAAAAACACAATGCAGCTCCCTCTGGCCTTCTCTGTACTTCTCTATCAACATCCTCAAAGCAAATACTGCATCTGTAGTACTCTTTTTTGGCATGAAACCATACTGCTGCTCACAAATGTTCACTTCTGCCCTTAGTCTAGCTTCCACTACTCTCTCCCATAACTTCATTGTATGGCTCATCAGCTTTATTCCTCTGTAGTTGCCACAACTCTGCACATCTCCCTTGTTCTTAAAAATGGGCACCAGCACACTTCTCCTCCATTCCACAGGCATCTTCTCACTATCTAAGATCCTGTTGAACAACCCAGTCAGAAACTCTACCGCCACCTCTCCTAGACACTTCCATACCTCTACAGGTATATCATCAGGACCGACTGCCTTTCCACTCTTCATCCTCTTCAATGCCCTCCTCACTTCATCCTGACTAATCTTTGCTACATCCTGGTCCACAACAGTCACCTCTTCTAGTCTTTGTTCCCTCTCATTTTCCACGTTCATCAACTCTTCAAAGTACTCTTTCCATCTTCCCATCACACTACTGGCACCTGTCAATAGACTTCCATCCCTATCCTTAATCACCCTAACCTGCTGCACGTCCTTCCCATCTCTATCTCTCTGTCTTGCCAACCGGTATAGATCAGTCTCTCCCTCCTTACTGTCCAACCTAGCATACAAGTCATCATAAGCTTCTTGTTTGGCCTTTGCTACCTCTACCTTCACCTTACGCTGCATCTCCCTGTACTCCTGTCTACTCTCCTCAGTCCTCTCAGTGTCCCACTTCCTCTTGGCTAACCTCTTTCCCTGTATACACTCCTGTACCTCCTCATTCCACCACCAAGTCTCCTTATCTACTTTCCTTCCAGATGACACACCAAGTACTCTCCTACCTGTCTCCCTGATCACATTAGCTGTAGTTGTCCAGTCATCTGGAAGCACCTCCTGACCACCCAGAGCCTGTCTTAACTCCTTCCTAAAAGTCATGCAACACTCTTCCTTTTTCAGCTTCCACCATTTCGTCTTCTGCTCTGCCTTTGCCCTCTTCATCTTCCTCACCACCAGAGTCATCCTACACACCACCATCCTATGCTGTTTGGCTACACTCTCACCTACCACTACTTTGCAGTCACTGATCTCTTTCAGGTTACACCGTCTACACAAGATGTAGTCTACCTGTGTGCTCCTACCGCCACTCTTATAGGTCACCCTATGATCCTGCCTCTTCTGGAAGAAAGTATTCACTACAGCCATTTCCATCCTTTTTGCAAAGTCAACTACCATCTGTCCTTCTGCGTTCCTCTCCTGGATACCAAACCTGCCCATCACAACCTCATCACCTCTGTTTCCTGCACCAACATGTCCATTGAAGTCTGCTCCAATGACAACTCTCTCACTTCTAGGCATGCTCTGCATCACTTCATCAAGGTCCGACCAGAATTTCTCCTTCTCCTCCAGCTCACATCCTACCTGTGGAGCATACCCGCTAACAACATTGAACATCACACCTTCTATTTCTAGCTTCAGACTCATCACTCTATCTGACACTCTTTTTACCTCCAGGACATTCCTAACAAACTCCTCCTTCAAGATAACTCCTACTCCATTTCTCTTCCCATCTACACCATGATAGAACAACTTGAACCCTGCTCCTAAACTTCTAGCCTTGCTACCTTTCCACCTGGTCTCCTGGACACACAGTATGTCTACCTTCCTCCTCTGCATCATGTCAACCAACTCTCTACCTTTTCCTGTCATAGTTCCAACATTCAACGTCCCTACTCTCAGTCCTATACTCTTGGTGTTCCTCTTCTCTTTCTTGGTGCGAACGCACTTTCCTCCTCTCCTTCTTCGACCAACAGTAATCCAATTTCCACCGGCGCCCTGTAGGTCAACAGCGCCGATGGCGGTCGTTGTTAACCCGGGCCTCGACCGATCCAGTATGGAAGTCATAGGTTTGATTCGCATCTTTGATTTGGCAAAAGTTTTACGCCGGATGCCCTTCCTGACGCAACCCTCTGTATTTATCCGGGCTTGGGACCGGCACAATAAGACACTGGCTTGTGTCCTCTTGCGGCTACATTGAAAGTTTTGTACTAACAAGCAATTAAAGTTATGGCTAAAAAACATAGGCATTACCATCAGCCTTTTACACTGGGACAGTCTTCACACATTTGCATATTTGAATTTGACTTATGAAGTACTGCATGATTTGGCTCCAGATCCTCTGGCAGAGTTCATCAGCTAAAGAAACAACTCTGAGCTTGTCACTCCAGGCTCTGTCAGAGGTGACTGTTTCATTCCTCTGCGCACGAGCACTTTCAGTAAGTCGGCCTGGTCAGTGAGGAGCGCTAGTGAGTGGAATTCATTACCTGAGGAGGTTAAACTTCTTACAACATACAAGGTCGTCACAAAAAACTTGAAAATGTGGCTTATCAACACCTATAGCTGTCAACACTAAAAGACAAGCCTGTTGTGATGTTTTGGTGTTGTGATCAAATGTTATGTTGCGATATGTGTGATGTTTTATTCTTTTATAATTATACAGTAAGTGTTTGAATATGTATCTTTTATTATATTTTAGATGTATTTTGCTTCTTTTACTGCTTTTTACACATCATGGCCAGTGGACTACAGATGAAAACTAGCCTTCTGGCTAATTCTGGCATTTTAACCATGTGTAAACATGTGTTTTCTGAAATTGTATTGTCCCCTTATAAATAGACTAAACTAAACTGAACTAAACTAACTAAACTAAACTTAACTAAAGACCACTATATTTCACAATTTTTGACATATGTTTGGTTGGAGGAATAGGAATATCAATCGAATCAAAATCGGAATCATTACAATCAGAATTTAGCTCAAGAGAGTTTTCATCTTCAGACACATCCTCCTATATTTCACAGTCATGATCAAATATGAGTTCCACAGCCTCCTGGACAGTTCTTGCTTCTGCTGCTCATTTTGTAAAGGTCTGCCTGATAGAGTGTAATGTTGGTAGGACTGCCATGCAGAAAATCATTAATATATTTTGCTCCTCCACTGTTCAGTGTCAACTGAATGTGGGTGGAGTTTCCTGCAAGACCATAATAGGATCTCGTCAAAATGGTTCCAGTCATGTTATAACACTTGTACCTGTGTGTGTGCATGTGTGTGTGTATGTGTGCGTGTGTGCGGCGTACATGCATGAGAGAGAGAGAGAGAGAGAGAGAGAGAGAGAGAGAGAGAGAGAGAGAGAGAGACAGAGAGAGAGAGAGAGAGAGAGAGAGAGAGAGAGAGAGAGAGAGAGATCGGGGTCAAATATGTCTCACAGCTCCAAAAAAAGAAATAGTTATGATTGCTGGGTCAAATTGACCCGTACAGTAACGTTATTTTATAACCATGCAGAGGGTAGTTGCAAATATGTGAGATGAACCTGGCTATTAAGGGAGACACGGGGGCGCAGTGGGTAGCGCTGTCGCCGCACAACACGGCGGGTCCAGTTTTTGTGCGGAGTTTGAATGTTCTCCTCGTGTGCGTGGTTTCTCTCCGGGTTCTCCAGCTTCCTCCCACCTCCAACAACATGCGCTTCAAGTTAATTGGTCGGTCCCAAATTGCCCGTAGGAGTGAGTGTGTGTGTGTGTGTGGTTGTCTGTCTTTGTGTGTGGCTCTGCATCACCCTGGCGTCGTGCCCGGAGTGTCCCCCGTCTCACGCCCTATGATCCGCTGCGGCGGATAAAGCGGGAGAAAATGGATGGATGGATGGAAGGTAGCTATTAATACTTCCACTGTTTGGAATACGTATTGTAAGTGTATCCAATGTTGCACATAATCTCAAAATACTGCAGGACAATACTGTAGATAGATATATGTGTGAGTGTCTATCAGGTAAATGCAACCTGACAGTCTAAAATGCCTACAAGTGTGTGTCAGCATTCGGTGAGGCAAGTGACATATCTGTTAGTGAGTGTTGTCACTGTGGTCCACACATTTCAGGATATCGGAGCTGCTGTGTATCTAATATGATGTGGAGTGTATGCTGTGTGTCACAGCAAAACAGCTGTTCCTGACGTACAGCCTTTGGGCACCTGTGTTAGTATGTGTGTGTTCTTGTTGTTGAGTGTGTGTTTATGTGTGAGGATTAGACTGACTTGTAATACTGTCGCTCACAGAGACAGAGAACGAAACTGATATGACTCCACTGTCCTTAACTCTTACCCTGCTGCGGGGAGATGTGTATGTTCTTAAGTGTCGAACAGTCACATCACATCAAACCTCAGCCCCTGGACTCTGGCCTGAAGCCCATTCTCCTTCTATACAATAATTTTTCAGCCCCCCAACCCCCAGTCTATTCAATCTATTGCCTTTCTTCCTCCCCTCTCCATAACCCTTTCCTATGTCAGCTACCCTTTTAAACCATCAGATCAGTGTTGAAATTCTGTCTCCTCATCCTCTGGTGATGAGAAAGCAAGCACTGTACACACCTTTTGGCCACCGTAGGCTCTGTCATACTGCTTCTTCTTGGCTAGCACACCCATCTTTGCTTTTTAATGTTAAATGCATCCTCGCTGTCGTGCAAACGTGTCACCACAGACTAGATTTTCAGAAAATAAGATATTACACATTACAGATAAATTTATCTGGCATTGTTTGAGTGCTTTGATTAGGACCAAATGTAACACAGCATGGAAATAAATGGAAATAATGGAAAACAAACATAAAGTGGAGTGTCAGACTTTTCATTACAGGAATCACATCATCGTGCCATTCAAATAAGTGCATACCTCAGTGGCTTTGCCTCTACACCTCCCGAGGATAAAATTCATTCAACAGAGGTAGAGATGTAAAAAACAGCGGAGGGGACCACCCCTAGAAGTAGGGACAAGAAATGACACCTGCACATGCCTGATATTAGCCCAGATCTAATAATCTTATTACAGTCTCGTACCACTAGGTTTGTGGGTCACATTTTGTGATTTGAACACATAATTGTGTATTTCCGGTGCAGCTAATGATATGAGATTACAGCCAAAGGAACTTTGATCTATTATGAGGGACAAATAAAAGTGATAATGACCTTGGGCTGAACAGCCAGGCTTCTGCCCTCGGAATCAGCCTCATTGTTGTTATTATGAACTGAATCACACGGAGGGTTTGATGTTTACCTGGAGTGAGCAGAGCTGTACAGAAATATTCTGCTCTAGTTCTGTTACAAAAATACTGTCTCTGATGCTGTTATGCTCTGAATTTAAGGGGTTACATAGTACACATGTCCAAACACAAACACAAACGCACACGCACGCACACACACACGCACGCACGCACGCACACACACACACACACACAGAGTCAGAAATCTTTTGCCAGCACTCCTTGTAATCCCTCAGACAAATTACAACAGCTTCTCCTCCTCTTTTTTTCTCCTCCTCCACCTCCCTCACTCTCCGCTTTCCTTCCAGCTGCAATTGGATTTGGATAAAGATGGCTTTTCCTTTTCTTCTCTATTCTTCCCTGCTTTGGCTAAATAGGGATTTGCCTGGGGAGATTACACGCAAACACACACACACACACACACACACACACACACATGCACACTCACAGTCTATAGCACACAGCACAGACACTGCATTTGAGGAAAAACATGTTCACTCACAAATACTCCCCTCACCCATCGCCCCTAACTCCCCTCATGTCTGCACTATAGCAAAACCTCCATAGCCAGAGGTCAACATCCTCTCTTGCCTTTGCCATCTTACAAAGCTGTGCTTCTTCTTCTTCTCTCCCACACAGCCAATCTCTGTGACCCTTCTTTACTTCCTTCATCCGTCCCGTCTGTCCTCTTTTCATTTCCATTTCACTCCCTTCCCACTTAATTCACTTCACTCTGCTTCATCTCATTATTGTCCTTGGTGTCTTGTTCAGGTCGGAGGAGCCGGCCTCAGCAGAATGTGATGTTAACTCTGAGCCCCCCCACAGAGTACAGCTTTCTCAGAGAGCAGGGACTGCCCTGCTGCCACATCGCTGCAAGCAGTTTAAACTCTGTAATGGACAGTGTGTATTTTTCACATCTTTATGGATTTGTGTTTGATGTTGTCATGAAGCAGTCTGGCAAAGGAGCCACTAGGATGATAGCAACAGACAGCATAATAAAGGATAGTATGCTTCTTGAGTCTAATTTATGTGTGTGTGTGTGTGTGTGTGTGTGTGTGTGTGTGTGTGTGTGTGTGTGTGTGTGTGTGTGTGTGTGTGTGTGTGTGTGTGTGTGTGTGTGTGTGTGTGTATGTTGGGGTAGAGGGGCTTGGAGATGGTGTGACTGAATATTTAAAGGATGGAGGCCACAGTAGGTCTTTAACCCTGAACTCAGACATGGCTACAATCAATATTTAAGCAGAGAAGGAATGTTCCATTACACATAATAATAAGTTGTCTTTATGCAAATAGAAGTCCAAAAGTTGCTTCAGAATTTCTGAGTAAAGAAGATCATTATTTTAAGCTGATGAAGCGGAAGAAATATATTTGATTTAACAACTTAAAGTCATTGATCTTCTATGTAAAGTCAAGTTATTAAAATTTACACTGTACACACACACACACACACACACACACACACACACACACACACACACACACACACACACTCACACAAATGTATACATATACACAAATTGACTTATTTGCACTATAGATAAAATCCTTATCAATACCCACAGCTGAATGTGTGTATGGTCTCTGGAGTGTGTTTCCCTGCAGTGATTTTGTTCTGACTGTGCATTTCCATGGCAGAAATTTAGAGTTAATACTCTTTGTGTTTGCATGTTACATACTGTATGTGTTTTACATCACTCAAGATCTTCTGGATTATACATGGCCATCACTAAAAAATGGATCACAATATATCCGTGTTTACGTTGTTTTAAATGCAAATAGGTCAGCTTAACACACTAAACAAGTGCATGCATGTGTGCAGCCCGGGACATGTTTCAAATGGTTTCAATTGAGCAGACAGTTGGTAGGAAAACACCAACACCACCTCCCCTCTTCTTGGGCCACCAGTAGTGGTAATGGGGAGGGACCTGTCCGCTCACTTAATGCAGTTAATGTTTGCCTGTGCCTGGGGACACACACACACACGCACACACACACACACACACACACACACACACACACACAAACACACACACACACACACACACACACTAGAGCGCTCTGCTCTCTCCCTCTGTCACCACTCTGTCACATTCCTTCTCTTCTGCCTCCCTCATGCTCCCACTCTCCTTCCCCTCGTTGCATCTCCCACTCTCTTCCAGCTACTTCTGTCACACTGTGCTGCTTCCAGCCTCTTAATATTATTTTCAGCTTTGTTTTACCTCACAGTTGAAGCTTCTCAGGCCACAACTACAGTCATCATATTCTTCTACTTCTTCTGTGTTACTGATGTTCATGTGTTTTTCCAATTTTAACAGTATTGAATGAAATTCTTTCACATTGATATTAAAATATATTTTAAAAAACTGCAGTTATTCTTTGTTCCTTGTGTATGGTATTCTCTAAAACCACAAAGGAAGCTTTTCTAAACATTCTACAAGCCTATTCGTTCCAGTTAAAGATCCAAATATGCAACTAGTTACAATGAGAGACGAATAATACACTTTATCTATTGCTGAGCAATTGTGGGAATTTAAAAAAAAAGGAATGCCATATTGATCATAATGAGCTTAAAGGTGCTCTTATAACATTTAAATAAGCTATTTTTGTTTGGGATAAATTGTACTTGATAATGTTTTTTTCTTGGGATGTAAGGAAATATGTAACATCAAAGGCTTTATCATTTAAGGATAGATCAAATCGAAACAAAGAATCCACATCTGGTTCTTTTTTTATCATCATAGTAAAACCACATGGAAGAAAAACCAGATACATTTTGAATGCACTTTGCTTTATGCTTGTAAATAACGCTATAGGCGTGCCCCTGAATCCAAACAAACAAATACAAGCCAGTGGAGAGCAGTGAAAACTACACAAGGACAGACAGGGAGGTGTAATAAAAACAAATGGCATGTATAAACAGAAAAATACTCAGTTTCTTTCTCTTTTTCTTCTTCTTCACTGCTGGCTTCTCCCTTCCTCTCTGTTGCTCTGATGAATATCACCCAAGCAAATCACAGATGCAGAGGAATCTCTCATTTCTCAACTCTGTTTTCCTTCCCCTCATCTTTCCCTTTTCTTTCCTTTGTCTCCTGTATTTGTCTTTCTCTGCCTGATTTTCTGATCTACCTTCCCTTCCTCCCCCTTTGCGAATGTAGATCTCATTCTCTCTCATTATAATGATTTGAGGTTCAGCTTCAGTTGCTGGCCCATTAAAACCAAGCAGCAGCTCAGCAGCAGCAGCAGCAGCAAGCTTTGCGTTTCCTTACACTGCAGGCAGACAGCTAGGCACCCTCATAAGATGGCCTCTACTCTGCAAACTGCATTATGAAATGAGATGCAAAACTGGCCCACATTTGCACCACTCATATCCAAACATGCAGTAATTTTCTGATGCAGCAGAGATGGTGGCACTCATGCAGATAGCAGAATGACCTTGGCAGATGCCACCTCTAACCACACTGCGATTTCTTAGTGCCAGCCATTTATGAGACCTCCCTCTCTTTAGGGAGGGATGTTAAGGACTGTACAGAGATTGGATGGCGGGCACAAGGGAAGGAGGAGAGGGATGTTTTGCTGTAAAACGTCGATGTGTGTAAGAGGTGGGGGTACGAACAAGGGCCAGGAGATTGTCATGGCTCTGTCATGTTATCCTTTCCTCTACATGGCTGTATCCATATCACTGGTCTTTCTGAGCTACCATCAACAGCAGACATCTGAAAATGCTTTCTGTAATTTAAATGTGATTGACAAAATGCAAGACAGTAAGAACCTCATGCCAAAATGACATGCTGTAGTATTTGTGTTAAGAAGTAGTTCATGAACTTCAGTCTTCCCCTGTATCTGTGCATGTGGCAGGAAATGACTGGACAAGTCAGCTCTTTTTTCCTTTTTTGAAATTTCTGGCACCAACATTGGACTAAATTCAATCAGTTTCTTCTTCAGTTGCATATCAGTGGTCATTAAATTATCTGACATTGTCTTCCCCTCTAACAAAATCATGAAATAAAAAGGAATTGTTCAAAATTTTTACATTACTTCAAAAACTCATCAAAGTGTCTGAACATTGCAATTCTTCATCTAAAGATACAAAATTATCTTATCTAGGAAGTATAATTCTTTGTGTATGTTTCATTTTTTTCTTGTCGTGGTTTACTGTAGGACCCAAATGCGCAGACGTCAGGTAAAAGGAAAAAAATAGATTTATTTAACAATAATGTGAAGCGATGATGAACCAGATGATCAGGCTGAACAGGTAAATCGACAGGTGAGGAGAAAACAAGCAGGCGGCTGGAAATGGTTGTAGTCCAACAGGCAACAGACCAGAACACGGAGAGAACAGAGTTATCAAAAAAGTCAAGGTGCAAGTTCAAGTGAGCCAAGGTGTGGATACTGACAAGCAGTACAAACGAACTGGCGATGAATGGTGGAAAACTGGTCCTCATGAAGGTCTGGAGATTGGTCGCAGGTGTGGTGCTCTGCTGCCAGCAACAGCCACACCCAGGTAGGTGGAACTATGAGGGACTCAGAAGAGGGAGAGAGAGAGAAGCAACTGCAAATCCTGACAGTACCCCCCCCCCTCAACGACCGCCCCCTGGCGGTCCACCGGGCTTGCCAGGATGGGCACGGTAAAAGTCCATAATCAACTCGGGATCCAGGATGAGGCTGCGGGACACCCAGGAACGCTCCTCCGGACCATAACCCTCCCAGTCAACCAAGTACTGGTAGCCACGGCCACGACGGCGAACATCCAAAAGACGGCGAACGGTAAACGCGGGATGGTCATCAATGATCCGGGGGGGAGGAGGGGGATCGGTAGGAGGGCAGAGAGGACTAGAGTGGACCGGTTTTAGCTGAGACACATGAAAGGTGGGGTGAATTCTCATGGAAGGCGGCAAGCTCAGACGAACAGCAGCAGGGTTTACCACTTCAACCACCTCAAATGGACCAATGAAACGGGGTGCCAATTTTCTAGACTCTACCTGCAGGGGAATGTTCTTAGCAGCCAGCCATACTTTTTGACCCACTTGGTAGGGCGGAGTCGGAGTCCGGTGTCTATCAGCAATCCGCTTGTTTCGCTCAGCGGAATGAAGCAAGGCTGAACGAGCACACCTCCAAATCTCCCGACAGCGCCGAACATGCTCTTGGATGGATGGAACAGCAATCTCTGCTTCCTGTTCAGGAAACAGTGGAGGCAAATATCCAAGAGCACATTCAAAAGGGGACATACCAGTTGCGGCTGACGGGAGAGAGTTGTGTGCATATTCCAGCAAAGGGAGATATAAACTCCAGTCTGCAGGATTTTGCGCCGCAACACAACGAAGGGCAGCCTCCAAGTGTTGATTAGCCCGCTCACACTGGCCATTAGACTCTGGATGAAAACCAGAGGACAGACTCACTTGAGCACCCAAGGCTTCACAGAACCGCCTCCAAACCTGGGAAATAAACTGTGGTCCTCTATCCGAAACAATGTCCAGAGGAGTCCCATGTAACCGAAAAACGTGTTGGACCAGCAAGTCAGCAGTCTCGCGGGCAGTAGGAAGCTTGGGTAAGGGCACAAAATGAACAGATTTAGAGAAGCGGTCAATTATGGTCGTAATTATGGAGTTACCTTGAGAGACGGGAAGACCAGAAATTAAGTCAAGGGCTATGTGAGACCAGGGACGAGTTGGAATGGGTAAGGGGCGGAGAAGACCAGCTGGCCGTTGATTGGACGTCTTCCCTCGAGCACAAACTGTACAGGCCAACACATATTCTCTTGTGTCCTTCTCCATTGTTGGCCACCAGAAATGGCGTCTGAGGAGGGCTAGGGTTCGGCGAATTCCCGGATGGCAAGCAAATCGGGACGTATGCCCCCACTGGACGACCTGGGAACAGACAGCCTGTGGGACATACAAACAGTTGGGAGGACCATTACCCAGATCAGGATCAGTCTCTTGAGCCTTCCTGATGCAAGACTCGATCTCCCAAATAACAGCAGCTAAAACACAAGAAGGCGGAAGAATGTTTTCAGAAATGTCAGGTGAGTCTGCAGGAGAAAACTGTCGGGAAAGGGCATCGGGTTTGGTGTTTCTCGAACCAGGTCGATAGGTCAAGGTAAAATTAAAACGTCCAAAAAACAAAGCCCATCTAGCCTGACGGGAGTTGAGCCGTTTAGCAGACTGGATGTACGACAAGTTTTTGTGATCTGTCCAGACAACAAACGGGTGTTCTGCTCCCTCCAGATAGTGTCGCCACTCCTCCAAGGCCAACTTGACAGCAAGTAGTTCTCGGTCGCCTATGGTGTAATTCCGTTCAGCGGTGGATAAACGGCGTGAAAAGAAGGCACAAGGATGCAGTTTCTGGTCAGAGGCAGATTGCTGTGACAAAACCGCTCCAACACCAGTGTCCGAAGCATCCACCTCGACAATGAACTGCAGGGTTGGGTCAGGATGCGTGAGAACAGGTGCTTCGGTAAAACGTCTCTTAAGAGCCTGAAAGGCTTCATCTGCATCTGAAGTCCACACAAAAGGAATCTTTGGGGAGGTGAGACAAGTCAGAGGAGCTGCCACTGAACTGTAGTTCCGGATGAAACGGCGGTAGAAATTAGCAAATCCGAGAAACCTTTGAAGTTGTTTACGGGTATCAGGGACTGGCCACTGCGAAACTGCTTGGATCTTCGAGGGATCTGGCTTCACCTGCCAGCTGCCAATGATGTAACCGAGAAATCCAACTGACTCAACATGGAACTCACATTTCTCTGCCTTGGCGAATAGTTTGTTCTCCAGCAGTCTCTGCAGCACCTGACGGACATGGGTAACATGCTCATCTACAGAAGAAGAGAAAATCAAAATATCGTCCAAATAGACAAACACAAAGCGATTCAAAAAATCCCTCAATACATCATTGACCAGGGTTTGAAAAACTGCAGGAGCATTTGTCAACCCAAAAGGCATGACCAGATATTCAAAAGGGCCCAAATGTGTATTGAATGCCATCTTCCACTCGTCCCCCTTGCGAATGCGCACAAGATGGTACGCATTGCGAAGGTCAAGTTTAGGAAAGACGGTAGCATTGTGAAGAGATTGAAAAGCGGAGTTGATGAGAGGAAGAGGGTATTTGTTTTTCACTGTTATTTTATTTAACCCACGGTAGTCAATGCAGGGGCGAAGTGAACCATCCTTCTTACTAACAAAGAAAAACCCGGCACCAACAGGAGAGGACGAAGGTCTGATTATACCCGCTGCTAGAGAGTCTCGTATGTACTGTTCCATCGCTTCATTTTCTGGTTTGGACAAACTGTACAGACGGCTGGAAGGCAGAGTTGAACCTGGGAGAAGGTCAATGGCACAGTCATAAGGTCTATGGGGTGGAAGGGAAAGTGCTTGCTCCCTACTAAAAACTTGTGCCAGATCATGATATAAATCAGGAACATTACTGAGATCTGGAGGCACTGGAGAGGGCATGGTGGAACCTGGTGGTAGAAGAGCAGACTGCAAACATTTCGAGTGACAGAAAGAACTCCAACTTAACACTTTTCCACTGACCCAATCAAAATTCGGATTATGTTGTTTTAACCAAGGATATCCCAAAATTAACGGAGTCTGAGGTGAAGAAATTAATTTAAACTGCAGTTGTTCTTGATGGTTGCCTGATAACAAAAGTTTAACTGGTTCTGAGCAATGGGTCACTCTTGAGATTAGCTTCCCATCTAAAGCATTTGCTACTAGCGGAGTAGCAAGGGGTGTCTTATCCAACCCAGTTTGTTGAGCCAGATTACGGTCCATAAAATTGTCCTCAGCTCCGGAATCCACCAGGGCAGTCAACGGCAGAGTATAGTTACTAAAACAGAGCATAGCAGGAAGTAACATCTTTGTTGGGGGATTGGAGGTGGAAACGTGGCTCACCAGCACCCCCATATTTACTGATGAGCCCAGTCTTTTGGCCGAACAGGACATGTGGCGAGAAAATGTCCCTGAATCCCACAATATATACAAACACCAGCCCTGATTCTACGCTGCCTCTCATCTGGTGTTAGTTTTGCCCGAGCCACTTGCATTGGCTCCTCCTCAGAAGTTGCAGTAGTCGGGACCACAGGCTTGTGAGGAGGGGATGTGCTGAACCTGCGTGGTGGGACACTGCGAGGGTGAGACAAGGTGGAAATATGGTGGCTGGAACGCTCCCTACGGCACTCGCGGATTCGATTGTCCATTTTAATGGATGTCGAAATTAAATAATCAAGATTTGCAGGATCTTCTTTTACAGCAAGTTCATCCTTCAATTGTTCGGAAAGTCCATTCAAAAACACGCTCTGCAGAGCCAAATCATCCCACCCACTCTCAGCTGCTAGAGTCCGGAATTCAACTGAGTAGTCTGCCACACTACGAGTCCCCTGGGTTATTGAGAGGAGCCTCTTAGAAGCTTCTCTACCCTGGACAGGATGGTCAAAAACCTTTCTCAGCTCCTGTTCAAAAGTCATGTAATCATTACGAATCACCGGTTGTTTTTGCCATTTTGCAGCTGCCCATTCTAACGCCCTCCCGTGGAGAAGTCCCATAATGTAAGCAATTTTAGAATTGTCAGAGGCATAGGTGTTTGGCTTTTGACTAAAAACCAGTGAGCACTGCAGTAAAAAACTCCCACATTTACCCATATCACCTGAATAATGGTCAGGGTCCGGAATGTGCACTTCTCTGAAGGACGGCGGTGGAGACTGAGGTGCAGCAGAGGCTTGAGGCTGAAGTGAAACAGGCTGACCTTGAATACTGGATGTGGAGAGTTTGCCGGCAAGTTCCTGGATCATAAAGTTGAGCTGGGAGATCTGGTCTTGTGAAGTCTTTTGACTCTCCAAGAGGCTATGTAGCAGCTGCTCATGTTGTCCAAGTAGAACTCCTTGATTCGCAAGAGCCAGGCGGACGCGATCTGAATCCGTCTCCGCTGGGTCCATGTTGGCCAGTTCGTTCTGTCGTGGTTTACTGTAGGACCCAAATGCGCAGACGTCAGGTAAAAGGAAAAAAATAGATTTATTTAACAATAATGTGAAGCGATGATGAACCAGATGATCAGGCTGAACAGGTAAATCGACAGGTGAGGAGAAAACAAGCAGGCGGCTGGAAATGGTTGTAGTCCAACAGGCAACAGACCAGAACACGGAGAGAACAGAGTTATCAAAAAAGTCAAGGTGCAAGTTCAAGTGAGCCAAGGTGTGGATACTGACAAGCAGTACAAACGAACTGGCGATGAATGGTGGAAAACTGGTCCTCATGAAGGTCTGGAGATTGGAGATTGGTCGCAGGTGTGGTGCTCTGCTGCCAGCAACAGCCACACTCAGGTAGGTGGAAACTATGAGGGACTCAGAAGAGGGAGAGAGAGAGAAGCAACTGCAAATCCTGACATTTCTCAGTTGCTACATCTTTTCATTTGTTAAATACAATAAAATATATTCCATTTCACATTCTGTTTTCTTAAGGTTTCTCACTTTCTATGTTTTAACATTAATTTTATTGCTGGTCCTTTGTTTGATCAAATATCATACTGCCTACATGAGAGCAGTGTTGAGGAACGCTAACCCCAGGTACTCATTCAGCTCATAAAACATATGAACAATTCTAGGTTCTGTTTTTCAAGATGTAGATCAATTCAACTTTTAGTCACTGTGTGACCAGGTGATTACACGTGCTAAGAGTTCATCTCTCTCCTACTTCTGTAACTAGAGAAGGCTGAAAAGGGTTGTTTCTGCCAGATAATTTTACTTCATCTAAGAGTGACTGCATTTATTTAATTCTCAAAAGGGGAAGCCCAAAACTTTAAAATGTAAAAATATATATGTATCTGCACGCCTTGAGACTAGCTGCATTTGTACAAAAGCAAAGTTATACCAAGCCCTTTGTGGCACCAGACTGAGTGGTTCAGAGATGGATAATTAGGCCCCGGTGATGTTACTTAAATCCACACAGATTTCAAGCTGAAGAATTTTAGGTTATAGTAGAGGGAAACTTTCCAGAAGTATGTGGCCAACTCCTCATTTCTGCAGGCTCGAGGCTGCATAGGTTCCTAGCAGAACATAAATATTCAATGCAAAATCCCTAAATGCTGTACAATTTGAAGGACTTTGTTAAACTGTGTGTCTGCATGTATAAATAGATTGTTGTACAGTTAATAACTGAACCTAATCAAAGGTCACCAAAGGGAAAGAAACATGGTGTTTATTGAGCTGCTTGGATTGTTGCACTGCTTTTCTGTCAAACATGCTTATGTCCAAGAATCACACATGAACCTGCCGGGGGACACTGGATCGGCTTACAAGACCTCAATGGATGCCTCACTAGCATCTCTTTCTCTCTCTGTTTGTGTGTGTGTGTGTGTGTGTGTGTGTGTGTGTGTGTGTGCGTGCGTGCGTGCGTGTGTGTGTGTGTGTGCGCGCATGTGTGAGTTTTCAGGAGGGATTTTGTGCTTGGCTGCTTGTGTGACTCTACATGCTGAGTGCATTATGTTTGTGTAGGAAGAATAAATAATTCTCAAACAACAAACTGTAAGAGAGGGAAAGAAAAAAACTCAGGATACTTGGAAGCTGGAGTAGCACCTTAGCTGGACTTTCTATATTCTTCTCCTACACCTATACTGTCATCATCATCATCATCATCATCATCATCATCATCATCATCATCATCATCATCATCACCCCCATCGTTGTCATTATATTCATCATCCTCCCTGGGATATATGTTTTTTTCTTCAAGCACGTTTTTCTTTTCTACCCTTCCATTTAGTTCATCTTTGCACTCTTTTCCCTCTTTCTCTTTTCTCCCATTCTCCTTTTTCCCATCCCCTCCCCCTGGTCTGGCAGTGACATTGGGCTAAAGTGGGACAGAGTGTGTTGGGGCAGTGAGGCAGAAGAGACAGCCAGGCAGGGAGGCAGGGAGAGCTGCTGCTCCGTGTGGTACGGCCCCCTCTCCTCCAAACACATACCTCGGGCGCTCCCGGCCCCTCAGGCCTCCTACGACGTCTGGGGGACCCACTTTTAGCATGTCAACCCTACTCCAGTCCAGCCTTGAACATCTGTCTCTGCACTTCTTTTGCTTCCCATCATCCCTCATTTTCTTTGACTCCTCCTCCTCATCCTCTTTTGGGTCTTTGTTGCCAAGATGCCCAGCAACAGCAGCAAGGGTGCATCATCACGGTGACACAGGCGAACGAGGGGAAGAAAAAGGCAACCCTAGCGCCACCACAGCCAGCCCTGACCCCACTATTGCCTTCTTATTTGTTTCCTCACATCCGCTCTCCATGTAAGGTGCACTCATCCACGCACAGGTCTTGTTCCCTGGTGACCCCTGCTCTCTGAGACTCAGTGTTTGTCACTGCAGTAGTGCTGACATGCTGTGACACTGTAGTACTCCCACTGAGGAAAACATAGCTTTACAAAGGGCAAGGCTTTATTGATTTGCGTGAGAGTTTATCACACATGTGTCAGCTCACTCCCCCTCCCTCCCATGGTCACACACGCGCAAACAGACACACACACAGACACACACACACACACACACACACACACACACACACACACACACACATTTGTATGCCAAAGCAGCTGCAGCATTGTACATGCGCAAGTCGCAGGTAATTGCTTTTCATTGGTTCAACACATGACGGTAGAAGGAAGTTCGACAGTGAGTCAACACAGAGGATCCATGATAGCTGTTTTCCCTGGTTTCCATGTTTTCCTCTTAATAATGCATAACAATCACAAAAAACAGACCTGTGCATGAAATTAGATGGTTCACGCATCACTGTTTTGTGTATTCCGCTGCAGAAATAAGATTACGCTTTGGTAGACTTCAATCTGTTTGTGTGCATTGTGCTGTTTATAATGCGTTAGATATGTCCAGTTGGTCTTCTCATGACTGGTGAGCATGTCTGCATCTATTATCTATGAGACTAAATAATTTAAGACTAAAGGCACACAATGCACCTCATGTCGACAAGTATTGAGTGTGTGTTTGTATGCATCACGTGTCATGTTTGTGACTAAACGGAATAGTTGTGCCCTTGTGCAATCTGACATACCGAACATCATTTTATCATGGAAAGAAACATGAAAGGCCTCTCTTTTCCTTTCTATCTATCTCACAAAATTTTTTCTCATTTCCTTATCGAGCCATCCACCCATGCCTTCATCAGGCTGCTTGCATATTTATGGCCTTTCCAATTAGTGTGGTAGAGGCCTTTAACCATTACAAAGGAAAAGACAGAGATGAAGACGTGGGTAGTGGGCTGATGATAAAAACAGTCAGATTATCAGATTTCTTTATCTCTCTTTCTGTTGGTTTGGATGAGTGCATTTTTCCATTCTCTTTATTTGTTTTCCTCTTCTTCCACTCTCTTTTCTCTCTCTCTAATCTCAAGCATGGGTTGCTTAGAGAGGGTGAGGGGTGTGTGGGTGTAAGGAGTGTCACCTTCTAACAACAGATGTAGAAGGAGAATCAGAGAGACAGTAGCAAGAAGAGAGACAGAGGTAGAGAACGGAGAAACCAAGGAAACGGATATAAAGATAGAGAAAGACAAAGACAACAAGAGACATGGTGGTGGTGTTGGAGGGGAGGGGAGGCAGCAGCTGGCATTTAACAATGAAGCATGCCTTTTTAATGAGTGTATTAGTCCTCTGCATACCTATCCACAGATCGCTGCATCACACTGAACCTGGTAAACACAAGGATGGCAAGGTCAAGGGCTGGGCCTGAAAACCTAAAACACTCACAGACAGAAGCAAAGAGATGATTGCGGCTGCTTCTTTTTTACTTATTTTGCTATTGGTAAGTGTTTGTGTCTAACACCCAGAAAAAGAGACTTCCTTTGAAGTTCATTCAACTCTTCTGTATTAACCCCATCCTTCTACTTTGACATTACCTTTTCCCAGTCCTCACACAAGCTTTTGTCTCAGTTTCAGGCCGAAGAAAGAGGCAGTAATGTACTGTCATTGTGGGTCTTTTCTATCTAGTTTCTTCACAGTAACTTGTAACTATTACAGACTACTTTGAATGTGAATAGAGAGGAGATAGGAACAAGCATCATTCATTTCATAAGAGGGAGACAGAGAGACTTAGATAGGGAGAAAGCCTATTGTCGCTAGGTGTAGATTTCCTTTTGTCAAACACATGTCAGCTCGTCAGACTTAACAGAGGAAAGGAGGATAGGAAAATTACAGCAGCAAAGAAAATGATGAGGGGAGAGGGCGGGTTGGAAGGTGGGAGAGGAACAGAGAAGGAGGGGAGTGGTATTGATTTGACACTCGGGGAATCACACCAGAGCTCTGTTCATTTTCATTCTGCCCTTGTAATGGGGGTGTTAATATGGCAGGTTGGGGGAGAGGGCAAGAGGGGGATTTAGGAGGATGAGAACGTTTTATTAGAATCCAATCTTTACTATTCTTCACCTCTGCCCACCTTGCAGCCCCTACACACAACAGACATGCATGTCTGCACTGACGCACATGCATGTTTGAGCTCATGCTGCATGGTTTAAATAGACACACAAACACACACTGACACACTCATTCCTATTGATGTAAGTGAGCATGGGGTGAGGTGTTAATTATATCTTGGACCTGTGTGTGTTTTGTGCATACACACACACACACACACACACACACACACACACACACACACACACACACACACACACACACACACACACACACACACACACACACACACACACACACACACACACACACACACACACACACATGCAAACACATATACACATACTTATAAGTGTGTGCATTGGCACGTTACAAGTAAGAGGCTACTTAGATACATTATGAGCAACTCAAATGAAATCTCTTTTAGTACACCTCCTTCAAATTATCCATAATGGGGCCTTGATATTTATCAACTTAATTAGCCATGAGAAGGGGCAGTGGAGCAGAAACCAGGTTTGACTTCTATCACTCCTTTTCTTAACTTCTTTACCTGTTCACTATTTAAAAGAAAGAACAAATAATTTCCGCAAATTTTCACAAGATGCTTGTATTCAGGTATTTTAAGGATGATTGCAACCTTTGGTGTTGCCCTCCAGGTTTTGTGAGAGCACTTTTTTGTAAAGGGAAGCCGGTCAGCTGAGTAGAATTTATGATTTCTACAACGATTTCTAGGAATCACTGAAGATTTCTTCTCATGCTTCATAAGTTAAATAAGTCAATGCTTTCAAACTATAAGAAAGCATAATAAATATAATAATAGCAGTAATCATGATAGTAACGTTAATGTGTCAATTTATAATTCAGTCAACCACAGAAATCATGTTGTGATTGTGATTTATCGGTCTTAAATATTCACTCCCTTCAGATTTTTTTAAAATGCATTTGATGTATCTCTACTGCTAAAGAAACATGACCCAGTGCTGCCTCTATGGTGTAACAGTCAGGATAGTGACACTATCAGCTTTTGGATGTGAACATCACTCTGCTGTATTTCTGTGCACTCCACTGCTCTTCCCGTAAGGATGACCGCTTTCTTTGGTGTGTGACTGTTCC